>NC_090336.1:70084865-70298260 GCF_035084215.1 Heptranchias perlo | reverse complement strand
AAAAGAAACAAAATCTGCTTTTTGTTTTTTGAATCTCCCCGAAGGGAGCTGCACCGATCCTGGAAGCACTGCAATACCAGGTCGATGCGCGGAGTGGACGGAGCAAGCTCTTGTTCCATCTCCCTGTTCCAAAAAGCAATTTAATATTCGGTCCCCAGATAGGGGACGTATCAGACATTAAACTGATAAGAACAGAAACTACACTTGATCTGAGCCAAAAGGCCGAGAAGCGATAACCGGTAAACTCCCGCTCCTGCTCCATTCTTCCTCGGACTCTCTCTCCTTCTTCAAAATGGTGTTGGGTGACTGAGCTTAGGTGTGAAGAGTGGCCGGCAGACTTTGAGCAAGAGAACATTTTTTGCCAGGACATCTAACCAAGATGAAAAGCCATCTGCGTAACACCCCCCTTCCCTTTGGCTGAGGTAACACGATCACAGCTTTTGCATTTTCGGGTGCTTAATCAACGGGCGCGCAGGATCTCAATGGAGCGCAGAATCGGTCCTGCAGCTGCCAAGTAAAGTCTGGGGTTTCCTAAGGCTGGTTCCCGGCAATAAATCGTAGGAGACAGGCAGGGTGGCATGGGCAATAGACTGCAGCAGGCGTGGCGGGCAGGGCGGGGTGCATGTGCCCAACACAACCAACCCCCACCCACCCACCCATCCTTTTCCAATAGAGGCGCCCGTGCCTGCAGTCGCACGGAAATCCAACAGGGGGCAACCTCCAGCTTAGCTGTCGAGCGGGAAACGTGGTGAGGCCTCACCCTGAAATATAGGCCAAGTCCCCATGGACAGATACGGGAAGAAAAACACAATGGTGGCTGCTTACCTTGCTGAGCAGGAGTGAAAGTGGCGTCAGCGGCGTTGGCAACATGGCACACCGGCCGGGCGAGGAACAACGCGTAGCGAGCAACAACCTACGAAGGAAAGGAGAGCATGGTCAAGCAGCTGTAAAAAGTTTTCCTTCTTTTATAACAATATTGACTACAGTAATAACATATGGTCCAAAAAAGAAACAAAATCTGCTTTTTGTTTTTCGAATCTCCCCGAAGGGAGCTGCACCGATCCTGGAAGCACTGCTATACCAGGTCGATGCGCGGAGTGGACGGAGCAAGCTCTCGTTCCATCTCTCTGTTCCAAAAATCAATTTAATATTCGGTCCCCAGATAGGGGACGTATCAGATATTAAACTGATAAGAACAGAAACTACACTGGATCTGAGCAAAAAGGCCGAGAAGCGATAACTTCCTGAATGGATGTTTCCCATTTCACTGTCTGCGAAAAGTCTCTCAAAGTGGAAATGGCAACTCAAGCCCTCTGCTGGTGACACTGCTGCTACTGTAGGGAGCCATGTGTTCAGCCTCATGTATCTGTTTCCAGGGGATTGATGGTAACTCCCCTGGTGGTCTAGTGGTTAGGATGCAATATTTAAAACTCATTTGTCGTCCTGGGTTTGAACCCAGTCAGGGGATGATTTTCTGGTGCAGATTAATTGGCACCGTCAAGAAAATCTCTCATCCTGAGCGCAATGCTCCACCCAAACCAGTGCCTTTTACTCACCTTAACACTCAGTTTGGAGCACAGTTTAATCTCACTGCTTTCAATGTGGCCATTCACAGTGCACTCTCTCCAAACACACACACTGTCTGCTTGCTTTTTTAAAGTCAGCAACGTGAAGTTATTTCGCCTCTCAATTGTGGCAGTTTAAACGTTGCCAACCGTTAACGTTGTGTCTCTCGCTCTCTCTGTTTCGGGAAATGTCTGATTTGGAAACAATTAATTCTGGAACTGCCAGTTTAAAACTGCAGTAATTTTTCACACAACAACTGGAGTTAAATGCTGCAGATCAGGAGACCAAGTCTGTGGAAAGTGGCACGTCCCAATACACAGGCTTGCAGCTTCCTGAAAAGTGACCTGAGACTGACGTCTTTCCCTCCAAGGTAAAACTGCAAGAGGGAAAAGGAAGAAAGGGAGTGGCACTCATCCAGACCAGGAGAAAACAAAAAACACCCCAGTTGCAATATATCAGCATTCTGAGTAATAATACAGGCTCCAAAAATCTGTTCAGCATTTTTAATATCTGGGCGCACCGTTCCCAGAGACAGTGCAAGAGCAACACAGGAGGCACGTTCAAATGCACCAGCAGCCCAAACAAATAATCCAGCAACTAATCTGTAACTCCTGCATGATCCCTTTAAATACCGCTGGTGGCGGGGGATGTGGGGGGTCTTTCATGCCCTTTAAGTTATGTTCAGCTGTGCGAGGTTGAGACAGTGCTTTGGATGGAGTGTGGAGTTCCAAAATAGAAGCAGTCCCTTTAAATCAGTGTCGTACAAATGAGTTACTGCCCCCGGGGTGCAATCGGAAAGCCGAGGCCAGTCGCTCCAAAATACAGCACAGCTCAGCCAGCATCTCCTTAGCAACCGCTGCCAGTGAATGATTATAATCACAAAAAGAATAGAGGTGGGAATGTCTGCAGCTTCCTCTGCAGTTTGTCAAGCAGTTATCTTAAAGTGTTTACACCATTGTTGTTTGGGCAATTGCTCGAGATGAGATTTCTTTTGAATCTTTTCCCTTCCTTCTTAAAGATTATTTTCTTCAAAATTTTAGAATTTTTCAACCCCAACCCACAGTTGTTCACAAGCTAAACTTGGGAACAAAACTCCATCCGTGCACAGCACAGTGACTGCCAGCCTGTGCTGATTTCCTCTCTCCTTTCTTTTTATCGTCATTTCAAACTACAATCAGTCCGTGTGCGGCTGCCAAGGTAAATGGCGAGGGAGGGCAGAAGGAAACCACCATGCAGGGGTGTGACGTGACGCTCGAGGAAGGGAACAGGCTTATCCTAGCTGCTCGAAAAGTGAAAACTATCCATACTGTCAAAAAGTCTGTCACAAAACTTTTGACTTGAAATACAAAATAGTGAGCTTACCTGAGCGTGTGTCACAGCCTTTGCCCTCTGACCCCTTTATCTCTCCCAGCTGGTCTCCTTTTTTTTGCCCTTTCAGTGTTACGTCCTGGTTTCTTGTGCTTCCTGTAGCTTCCAGACTCCTCCTGGCAATACGCTTGGCCGGCCTCTACTTGTGAGTGCTCTGTGACAGATCAGCGCTCTGTATTCTTTCTGCCATCAGTCGTGGTTTCTAAAGGAGAAACATTTAACTCGTTCAATCATCTCTTGCCTGCGTAAAATCCAGGTAGAACCTAAAATGCTGCTGTTTCATCCGCTCCCAGCACTGTGTGTCTTGTCTTTTCCTCAGTTTGGGTGTGAGTGGGTATTGTTGTCTCCAGCCCTCCTGCTGACACAGACAGGTTTCAGGTACAGAGATGGGCCAACACCATGACCCCTCCCCCGACTCCAGCCCATTAAACAAAAGCAGACATCAGGCCCATTAACTGAGCAGAAATAAATGGTCAGAGAACTAAATCTGGCTTCACAATGGGCCACAAAAAAATCTTAAGGGGGGCAGACAGATCAGAGCAGGAGGGAGTTTACAAATTATAATTTCTTGGCTTTTGGTTAAGATCAAGTGTAACATTCTTAACAAATTACCATGTGATGTCCCCTATCTGGGGGCCAAATATTAAATTTTGCAACACAGAGATGGAATAAGGACTTGCTCCACCATTGCAGGGGCTGCAGGAAAGTTTCACTCTCCCCCCGCCCTCCTTCAGGGGAAACCTCGAAGTAACAGATCGACTATTGAATTCTTAGACCGAGATGCCTTTGAGTAGCTCACAATTATGGAGTCACTCACACCCTCTCTTCTCTCTCCAGCTACTTCTTTGCCCGTGATCATTAATTAAGCATTTTTTCAATGTCTATTTATATTTTATTTCATAAAATTTACGGATACACACAGTTCAATGTAAAAAGAGAAATGAAATTTCAAGCAATACAGTTCAAACCAATACAACAATAACAACTTGCATTTATATTGGGCCTTTAATGGAGTGAAACTTCCCAAGGTGCTTCACAGGAGCGATTATCAAACAAAATTTGACACTGGGACACATAAGGAGATATTAGGACAGGTGACCAAAAGCTTGGTCAAAGTGGTAGGTTTTAAGGAGTGTTTTAAAGGAGGCGAGAGAGGTAGAGAGGCAGAGAGGTTTAGGGAGGGAATTCCAGAGCTTAGGGCCGAGGCAACTGAAGGCATGGTCACCAATGATGACATTTGGCCGAACGTCTTGTCGCCAGAACTGACCAACAGGGCCCGGGATGTAGCCTGAATGGCAGTGAGAATGGGAGGGGAGAGATTAAGGGAGGAAATGAGGGCAGTGAACTCAGAGGAGAGAGAGCATGATGAGTTGAGATGGACGTTGAAATCATCAAGGATGAGAAGTCGCTCGGTGCAGAGGCTGAGGGAGGAAATCAGTGAAGATATCTCAGTGAGAAACTTTGTGTGGGACTTGGGTGGGCGGTAGAGAATGAGGATTTTAAAGGAGAGGCAATTAAATGCAGATCGTACACACTACGATCCCGTTATTACAATTGAAGTCACAATCCAAATCTTCTAATACATTCTGTACAATACAAGGTGGGGTGGCCTTCCACGGTGCCTTTCCCCGTAGAGCTTTTGCGTAGGTCGCACCTCGCCTCAGTGCGTCCCGCAGCACGTACTCCTGGATCTTGGAATGTGCCACTCGGCAACACTCAATCCTGGACAGCTCCTTCAGCTGGAAGACCAGCAGGTTTCGGGTGGACCAAAGGGCCTTCTTCACCGACATGATGGTCTTCCAGCAGCAGTTGATATCTGCCTCTGTGTGCGTCCCGGGGAACAGCCCGTAGAGCACAGCGTCCTTTGTTATCGGACTGTTTGGGATGAACCGGGACATAGAGAACAGAGAAACATAGAAAATAGGAGCAAGAGTAGGCCATTCAAAATGATCATGGCTGATCGTCTAACTCAGTACCCTGTTCCCGCTTTTTCCCCATCTCCCTTGATCCCTTTAGCATGAAGAAATATATCTATCTCCTTCTTGAATACATCCAATGACTTGGCCTCCACTGCCTTCTGTGGCAGAGAATTCCACAGGTTCACCACACTCTGAGTGAAGAAATTTCTCCTCCTCTCGGTTCTAAATGGCATACCCCGTATCCTGAGACTGTGACCCCTGGTTCTGGACTCCCCAGCCATCGGGAACATCCTCCCTGCACCTAATATTTGGTCCCCAGAGAGGGGACGTATCAGATATTAAACTGATAAGAACAGAAACTACACTTGATCTGAGCCAAAAGGCCGAGAAGCGATAACCGGTAAACTCCCGCTCCTGCTCCATTCTTCCTCGGACTCTCTCTACTTCTTCAAAATGGTGTTGGGTGACTGAGCTTAGGTGTGAAGAGTGGCCGGCAGACTTTGAGCAAGAGAACATTTTTTGCCAGGACATCTAACCAAGATGAAAAGCCATCTGCGTAACACCCCCCTTCCCTTTGGCTGAGGTAACACGATCACAGCTTTTGCATTTTCGGGTGCTTAATCAACGGGCGCGCAGGATCTCAATGGAGCGCAGAATCGGTCCTGCAGCTGCCAAGTAAAGTCTGGGGTTTGCTAAGGCTGGTTCCCGGCAATAAGTCGTAGGAGACAGGCAGGGTGGCATGGGCAATAGACTGCAGCAGGCGTGGCGGGCAGGGCGGGGTGCATGTGCCCAACACCACCAACCCCCATCCACCCACCCACCCATCCTTTTCCAATGGAGGCGGCCGTGCCTGCAGTCGCACGGAAATCCAACAGGGGGCAACCTCCAGCTTAGCTGTCGAGCGGGAAACGTGGTGAGGCCTCACCCTGAAATATAGGCCAAGTCCCCATGGACAGATACGGGAAGAAAAACACAATGGTGGCTGCTTACCTTGCTGAGCAGGAGTGAAAGTGGCGTCAGCGGCGTTGGCAACATGGCGCACCGGCCGGGCGAGGAACAACGCGTAGCGAGCATCAACCTACGAAGGAAAGGAGAGCATGGTCAAGCAGCTGTAAAAAGTTTTCCTTCTTTTATAACAATATTGACTACAGTAATAACATATGGTCCAAAAAAGAAACAAAATCTGTTTTTGTTTTTCGAATCTCCCCGAAGGGAGCTGCACCGATCCTGGAAGCACTGCTATACCAGGTCGATGCGCGGAGTGGACGGAGCAAGCTCTTGTTCCATCTCCCTGTTCCAAAAATCAATTTAATATTCGGTCCACAGATAGGGGACGTATCAGATATTAAACTGATAAGAACAGAAACTACACTGGATCTGAGCAAAAAGGCCGAGAAGCAATAACTTCCTGAATGGATGTTTCCCATTTCACTGTCTGCGAAAAGTCTCTCAAAGTGGAAATGGCAACTCAAGCCCTCTGCTGGTGCCACTGCTGCTACTGTAGGGAGCCATGTGTTCAGCCTTATGTATATGTTTCCAGGGGATTGATGGTAACTCCCCTGGTGGTCTGGTGGTTAGGATGCAATATTTAAAACTCATTTGTCGTCCTGGGTTTGAACCCAGTCAGGGGATGATTTTCTGGTGCAGATTAATTGGCACCATCACTGACTGTGAAAAGACTGTCAAAGTGGAAATGGCACAGCTTCCAATGTGGCCATTCACAGTGCACTCTCTCCAAACACACACACTGTCGGCTTGCTTTTTTAAAGTCAGCAACGTGAGGATATTTCGCCTCTCACTTGTGGCAGTTTAAACATTGCCAACCTTTAACATTGTGTCTCTCTCGCGCTCTCTGTTTCGGGAAATGTCTGACTTGGAAACAATTAATTCTGGAACTGCCAGTTTAAAACTGCAGTAATTTTTCACACAATAACTGGAGTTAAATGTTTCAGGTGAGGAGACCAAGTCAATGGAGCGCGGAATCAGTCCTGCAGCTGCCAAGTAAAGTCTGGGGTTTCCTAAGGCTGGTTCCCGGCAATAAGTCATAGAAGACAGGCAGGGTGGCATGGGAATAGACTGCAGCAGGCGTGGCGGGCAGGGCGGGGTGCATGTGCCCAACACCACCAACCCCCACCCACCCACCCATCCTTTTCCAATAGAGGCGGCCGTTGCACAGAAATCCAACAGGGGGCAACCTCCAGCTTAGCTGTCGAGCAGGAAACGTGGTCAGGCCTCACCCTGAAATATCGGCCAAGTCCCCATGGACAGATACGGGAAGAAAAACACAATGGTGGCTGCTTACCTTGCTGAGCAGGAGTGAAAGTGGCGTCAGCGGCGTTGGCAACATGGCGCACCGGCCGGGTGAGAAACAACGCGTAGCGAGCAACAACCTACGAAGGAAAGGAGAGCATGGTCAAGCAGCTGTAAAAAGTTTTCCGTCTTTTCCAACAATATTGACTACAGTAATAACATATGGTCCAAAAAAGAAACAAAATCTGCTTTTTGTTTTTTGAATCTCCCCGAAGGGAGCTGCACCGATCCTGGAAGCACTGCAATACCAGGTCGATGCGCGGAGTGGACGGAGCAAGCTCTTGTTCCATCTCCCTGTTCCAAAAAGCAATTTAATATTCGGTCCCCAGATAGGGGACGTATCAGACATTAAACTGATAAGAACAGAAACTACACTTGATCTGAGCCAAAAGGCCGAGAAGCGATAACCGGTAAACTCCCGCTCCTGCTCCATTCTTCCTCGGACTCTCTCTCCTTCTTCAAAATGGTGTTGGGTGACTGAGCTTAGGTGTGAAGAGTGGCCGGCAGACTTTGAGCAAGAGAACATTTTTTGCCAGGACATCTAACCAAGATGAAAAGCCATCTGCGTAACACCCCCCTTCCCTTTGGCTGAGGTAACACGATCACAGCTTTTGCATTTTCGGGTGCTTAATCAACGGGCGCGCAGGATCTCAATGGAGCGCAGAATCGGTCCTGCAGCTGCCAAGTAAAGTCTGGGGTTTCCTAAGGCTGGTTCCCGGCAATAAATCGTAGGAGACAGGCAGGGTGGCATGGGCAATAGACTGCAGCAGGCGTGGCGGGCAGGGCGGGGTGCATGTGCCCAACACAACCAACCCCCACCCACCCACCCATCCTTTTCCAATAGAGGCGCCCGTGCCTGCAGTCGCACGGAAATCCAACAGGGGGCAACCTCCAGCTTAGCTGTCGAGCGGGAAACGTGGTCAGGCCTCACCCTGAAATATAGGCCAAGTCCCCATGGACAGATACGGGAAGAAAAACACAATGGTGGCTGCTTACCTTGCTGAGCAGGAGTGAAAGTGGCGTCAGCGGCGTTGGCAACATGGCACACCGGCCGGGCGAGGAACAACGCGTAGCGAGCAACAACCTACGAAGGAAAGGAGAGCATGGTCAAGCAGCTGTAAAAAGTTTTCCTTCTTTTATAACAATATTGACTACAGTAATAACATATGGTCCAAAAAAGAAACAAAATCTGCTTTTTGTTTTTCGAATCTCCCCGAAGGGAGCTGCACCGATCCTGGAAGCACTGCTATACCAGGTCGATGCGCGGAGTGGACGGAGCAAGCTCTCGTTCCATCTCTCTGTTCCAAAAATCAATTTAATATTCGGTCCCCAGATAGGGGACGTATCAGATATTAAACTGATAAGAACAGAAACTACACTGGATCTGAGCAAAAAGGCCGAGAAGCGATAACTTCCTGAATGGATGTTTCCCATTTCACTGTCTGCGAAAAGTCTCTCAAAGTGGAAATGGCAACTCAAGCCCTCTGCTGGTGACACTGCTGCTACTGTAGGGAGCCATGTGTTCAGCCTCATGTATCTGTTTCCAGGGGATTGATGGTAACTCCCCTGGTGGTCTAGTGGTTAGGATGCAATATTTAAAACTCATTTGTCGTCCTGGGTTTGAACCCAGTCAGGGGATGATTTTCTGGTGCAGATTAATTGGCACCGTCAAGAAAATCTCTCATCCTGAGCGCAATGCTCCACCCAAACCAGTGCCTTTTACTCACCTTAACACTCAGTTTGGAGCACAGTTTAATCTCACTGCTTTCAATGTGGCCATTCACAGTGCACTCTCTCCAAACACACACACTGTCTGCTTGCTTTTTTAAAGTCAGCAACGTGAAGTTATTTCGCCTCTCAATTGTGGCAGTTTAAACGTTGCCAACCGTTAACGTTGTGTCTCTCGCTCTCTCTGTTTCGGGAAATGTCTGATTTGGAAACAATTAATTCTGGAACTGCCAGTTTAAAACTGCAGTAATTTTTCACACAACAACTGGAGTTAAATGCTGCAGATCAGGAGACCAAGTCTGTGGAAAGTGGCACGTCCCAATACACAGGCTTGCAGCTTCCTGAAAAGTGACCTGAGACTGACGTCTTTCCCTCCAAGGTAAAACTGCAAGAGGGAAAAGGAAGAAAGGGAGTGGCACTCATCCAGACCAGGAGAAAACAAAAAACACCCCAGTTGCAATATATCAGCATTCTGAGTAATAATACAGGCTCCAAAAATCTGTTCAGCATTTTTAATATCTGGGCGCACCGTTCCCAGAGACAGTGCAAGAGCAACACAGGAGGCACGTTCAAATGCACCAGCAGCCCAAACAAATAATCCAGCAACTAATCTGTAACTCCTGCATGATCCCTTTAAATACCGCTGGTGGCGGGGGATGTGGGGGGTCTTTCATGCCCTTTAAGTTATGTTCAGCTGTGCGAGGTTGAGACAGTGCTTTGGATGGAGTGTGGAGTTCCAAAATAGAAGCAGTCCCTTTAAATCAGTGTCGTACAAATGAGTTACTGCCCCCGGGGTGCAATCGGAAAGCCGAGGCCAGTCGCTCCAAAATACAGCACAGCTCAGCCAGCATCTCCTTAGCAACCGCTGCCAGTGAATGATTATAATCACAAAAAGAATAGAGGTGGGAATGTCTGCAGCTTCCTCTGCAGTTTGTCAAGCAGTTATCTTAAAGTGTTTACACCATTGTTGTTTGGGCAATTGCTCGAGATGAGATTTCTTTTGAATCTTTTCCCTTCCTTCTTAAAGATTATTTTCTTCAAAATTTTAGAATTTTTCAACCCCAACCCACAGTTGTTCACAAGCTAAACTTGGGAACAAAACTCCATCCGTGCACAGCACAGTGACTGCCAGCCTGTGCTGATTTCCTCTCTCCTTTCTTTTTATCGTCATTTCAAACTACAATCAGTCCGTGTGCGGCTGCCAAGGTAAATGGCGAGGGAGGGCAGAAGGAAACCACCATGCAGGGGTGTGACGTGACGCTCGAGGAAGGGAACAGGCTTATCCTAGCTGCTCGAAAAGTGAAAACTATCCATACTGTCAAAAAGTCTGTCACAAAACTTTTGACTTGAAATACAAAATAGTGAGCTTACCTGAGCGTGTGTCACAGCCTTTGCCCTCTGACCCCTTTATCTCTCCCAGCTGGTCTCCTTTTTTTTGCCCTTTCAGTGTTACGTCCTGGTTTCTTGTGCTTCCTGTAGCTTCCAGACTCCTCCTGGCAATACGCTTGGCCGGCCTCTACTTGTGAGTGCTCTGTGACAGATCAGCGCTCTGTATTCTTTCTGCCATCAGTCGTGGTTTCTAAAGGAGAAACATTTAACTCGTTCAATCATCTCTTGCCTGCGTAAAATCCAGGTAGAACCTAAAATGCTGCTGTTTCATCCGCTCCCAGCACTGTGTGTCTTGTCTTTTCCTCAGTTTGGGTGTGAGTGGGTATTGTTGTCTCCAGCCCTCCTGCTGACACAGACAGGTTTCAGGTACAGAGATGGGCCAACACCATGACCCCTCCCCCGACTCCAGCCCATTAAACAAAAGCAGACATCAGGCCCATTAACTGAGCAGAAATAAATGGTCAGAGAACTAAATCTGGCTTCACAATGGGCCACAAAAAAATCTTAAGGGGGGCAGACAGATCAGAGCAGGAGGGAGTTTACAAATTATAATTTCATGGCTTTTGGTTAAGATCAAGTGTAACATTCTTAACAAATTACCATGTGATGTCCCCTATCTGGGGGCCAAATATTAAATTTTGCAACACAGAGATGGAATAAGGACTTGCTCCACCATTGCAGGGGCTGCAGGAAAGTTTCACTCTCCCCCCGCCCTCCTTCAGGGGAAACCTCGAAGTAACAGATCGACTATTGAATTCTTAGACCGAGATGCCTTTGAGTAGCTCACAATTATGGAGTCACTCACACCCTCTCTTCTCTCTCCAGCTACTTCTTTGCCCGTGATCATTAATTAAGCATTTTTTCAATGTCTATTTATATTTTATTTCATAAAATTTACGGATACACACAGTTCAATGTAAAAAGAGAAATGAAATTTCAAGCAATACAGTTCAAACCAATACAACAATAACAACTTGCATTTATATTGGGCCTTTAATGGAGTGAAACTTCCCAAGGTGCTTCACAGGAGCGATTATCAAACAAAATTTGACACTGGGACACATAAGGAGATATTAGGACAGGTGACCAAAAGCTTGGTCAAAGTGGTAGGTTTTAAGGAGTGTTTTAAAGGAGGCGAGAGAGGTAGAGAGGCAGAGAGGTTTAGGGAGGGAATTCCAGAGCTTAGGGCCGAGGCAACTGAAGGCATGGTCACCAATGATGACATTTGGCCGAACGTCTTGTCGCCAGAACTGACCAACAGGGCCCGGGATGTAGCCTGAATGGCAGTGAGAATGGGAGGGGAGAGATTAAGGGAGGAAATGAGGGCAGTGAACTCAGAGGAGAGAGAGCATGATGAGTTGAGATGGACGTTGAAATCATCAAGGATGAGAAGTCGCTCGGTGCAGAGGCTGAGGGAGGAAATCAGTGAAGATATCTCAGTGAGAAACTTTGTGTGGGACTTGGGTGGGCGGTAGAGAATGAGGATTTTAAAGGAGAGGCAATTAAATGCAGATCGTACACACTACGATCCCGTTATTACAATTGAAGTCACAATCCAAATCTTCTAATACATTCTGTACAATACAAGGTGGGGTGGCCTTCCACGGTGCCTTTCCCCGTAGAGCTTTTGCGTAGGTCGCACCTCGCCTCAGTGCGTCCCGCAGCACGTACTCCTGGATCTTGGAATGTGCCACTCGGCAACACTCAATCCTGGACAGCTCCTTCAGCTGGAAGACCAGCAGGTTTCGGGTGGACCAAAGGGCCTTCTTCACCGACATGATGGTCTTCCAGCAGCAGTTGATATCTGCCTCTGTGTGCGTCCCGGGGAACAGCCCGTAGAGCACAGCGTCCTTTGTTATCGGACTGTTTGGGATGAACCGGGACATAGAGAACAGAGAAACATAGAAAATAGGAGCAAGAGTAGGCCATTCAAAATGATCATGGCTGATCGTCTAACTCAGTACCCTGTTCCCGCTTTTTCCCCATCTCCCTTGATCCCTTTAGCATGAAGAAATATATCTATCTCCTTCTTGAATACATCCAATGACTTGGCCTCCACTGCCTTCTGTGGCAGAGAATTCCACAGGTTCACCACACTCTGAGTGAAGAAATTTCTCCTCCTCTCGGTTCTAAATGGCATACCCCGTATCCTGAGACTGTGACCCCTGGTTCTGGACTCCCCAGCCATCGGGAACATCCTCCCTGCACCTAATATTTGGTCCCCAGAGAGGGGACGTATCAGATATTAAACTGATAAGAACAGAAACTACACTTGATCTGAGCCAAAAGGCCGAGAAGCGATAACCGGTAAACTCCCGCTCCTGCTCCATTCTTCCTCGGACTCTCTCTACTTCTTCAAAATGGTGTTGGGTGACTGAGCTTAGGTGTGAAGAGTGGCCGGCAGACTTTGAGCAAGAGAACATTTTTTGCCAGGACATCTAACCAAGATGAAAAGCCATCTGCGTAACACCCCCCTTCCCTTTGGCTGAGGTAACACGATCACAGCTTTTGCATTTTCGGGTGCTTAATCAACGGGCGCGCAGGATCTCAATGGAGCGCAGAATCGGTCCTGCAGCTGCCAAGTAAAGTCTGGGGTTTGCTAAGGCTGGTTCCCGGCAATAAGTCGTAGGAGACAGGCAGGGTGGCATGGGCAATAGACTGCTGCAGGCGTGGCGGGCAGGGCGGGGTGCATGTGCCCAACACCACCAACCCCCATCCACCCACCCACCCATCCTTTTCCAATGGAGGCGGCCGTGCCTGCAGTCGCACGGAAATCCAACAGGGGGCAACCTCCAGCTTAGCTGTCGAGCGGGAAACGTGGTGAGGCCTCACCCTGAAATATAGGCCAAGTCCCCATGGACAGATACGGGAAGAAAAACACAATGGTGGCTGCTTACCTTGCTGAGCAGGAGTGAAAGTGGCGTCAGCGGCGTTGGCAACATGGCGCACCGGCCGGGCGAGGAACAACGCGTAGCGAGCATCAACCTACGAAGGAAAGGAGAGCATGGTCAAGCAGCTGTAAAAAGTTTTCCTTCTTTTATAACAATATTGACTACAGTAATAACATATGGTCCAAAAAAGAAACAAAATCTGTTTTTGTTTTTCGAATCTCCCCGAAGGGAGCTGCACCGATCCTGGAAGCACTGCTATACCAGGTCGATGCGCGGAGTGGACGGAGCAAGCTCTTGTTCCATCTCCCTGTTCCAAAAATCAATTTAATATTCGGTCCACAGATAGGGGACGTATCAGATATTAAACTGATAAGAACAGAAACTACACTGGATCTGAGCAAAAAGGCCGAGAAGCAATAACTTCCTGAATGGATGTTTCCCATTTCACTGTCTGCGAAAAGTCTCTCAAAGTGGAAATGGCAACTCAAGCCCTCTGCTGGTGCCACTGCTGCTACTGTAGGGAGCCATGTGTTCAGCCTTATGTATATGTTTCCAGGGGATTGATGGTAACTCCCCTGGTGGTCTGGTGGTTAGGATGCAATATTTAAAACTCATTTGTCGTCCTGGGTTTGAACCCAGTCAGGGGATGATTTTCTGGTGCAGATTAATTGGCACCATCACTGACTGTGAAAAGACTGTCAAAGTGGAAATGGCACAGCTTCCAATGTGGCCATTCACAGTGCACTCTCTCCAAACACACACACTGTCGGCTTGCTTTTTTAAAGTCAGCAACGTGAGGATATTTCGCCTCTCACTTGTGGCAGTTTAAACATTGCCAACCTTTAACATTGTGTCTCTCTCGCGCTCTCTGTTTCGGGAAATGTCTGACTTGGAAACAATTAATTCTGGAACTGCCAGTTTAAAACTGCAGTAATTTTTCACACAATAACTGGAGTTAAATGTTTCAGGTGAGGAGACCAAGTCAATGGAGCGCGGAATCAGTCCTGCAGCTGCCAAGTAAAGTCTGGGGTTTCCTAAGGCTGGTTCCCGGCAATAAGTCATAGAAGACAGGCAGGGTGGCATGGGAATAGACTGCAGCAGGCGTGGCGGGCAGGGCGGGGTGCATGTGCCCAACACCACCAACCCCCACCCACCCACCCATCCTTTTCCAATAGAGGCGGCCGTTGCACAGAAATCCAACAGGGGGCAACCTCCAGCTTAGCTGTCGAGCAGGAAACGTGGTCAGGCCTCACCCTGAAATATCGGCCAAGTCCCCATGGACAGATACGGGAAGAAAAACACAATGGTGGCTGCTTACCTTGCTGAGCAGGAGTGAAAGTGGCGTCAGCGGCGTTGGCAACATGGCGCACCGGCCGGGTGAGAAACAACGCGTAGCGAGCAACAACCTACGAAGGAAAGGAGAGCATGGTCAAGCAGCTGTAAAAAGTTTTCCGTCTTTTCCAACAATATTGACTACAGTAATAACATATGGTCCAAAAAAGAAACAAAATCTGCTTTTTGTTTTTTGAATCTCCCCGAAGGGAGCTGCACCGATCCTGGAAGCACTGCAATACCAGGTCGATGCGCGGAGTGGACGGAGCAAGCTCTTGTTCCATCTCCCTGTTCCAAAAAGCAATTTAATATTCGGTCCCCAGATAGGGGACGTATCAGACATTAAACTGATAAGAACAGAAACTACACTTGATCTGAGCCAAAAGGCCGAGAAGCGATAACCGGTAAACTCCCGCTCCTGCTCCATTCTTCCTCGGACTCTCTCTCCTTCTTCAAAATGGTGTTGGGTGACTGAGCTTAGGTGTGAAGAGTGGCCGGCAGACTTTGAGCAAGAGAACATTTTTTGCCAGGACATCTAACCAAGATGAAAAGCCATCTGCGTAACACCCCCCTTCCCTTTGGCTGAGGTAACACGATCACAGCTTTTGCATTTTCGGGTGCTTAATCAACGGGCGCGCAGGATCTCAATGGAGCGCAGAATCGGTCCTGCAGCTGCCAAGTAAAGTCTGGGGTTTCCTAAGCTGGTTCCCGGCAATAAATCGTAGGAGACAGGCAGGGTGGCATGGGCAATAGACTGCAGCAGGCGTGGCGGGCAGGGCGGGGTGCATGTGCCCAACACAACCAACCCCCACCCACCCACCCATCCTTTTCCAATAGAGGCGCCCGTGCCTGCAGTCGCACGGAAATCCAACAGGGGGCAACCTCCAGCTTAGCTGTCGAGCGGGAAACGTGGTCAGGCCTCACCCTGAAATATAGGCCAAGTCCCCATGGACAGATACGGGAAGAAAAACACAATGGTGGCTGCTTACCTTGCTGAGCAGGAGTGAAAGTGGCGTCAGCGGCGTTGGCAACATGGCACACCGGCCGGGCGAGGAACAACGCGTAGCGAGCAACAACCTACGAAGGAAAGGAGAGCATGGTCAAGCAGCTGTAAAAAGTTTTCCTTCTTTTATAACAATATTGACTACAGTAATAACATATGGTCCAAAAAAGAAACAAAATCTGCTTTTTGTTTTTCGAATCTCCCCGAAGGGAGCTGCACCGATCCTGGAAGCACTGCTATACCAGGTCGATGCGCGGAGTGGACGGAGCAAGCTCTCGTTCCATCTCTCTGTTCCAAAAATCAATTTAATATTCGGTCCCCAGATAGGGGACGTATCAGATATTAAACTGATAAGAACAGAAACTACACTGGATCTGAGCAAAAAGGCCGAGAAGCGATAACTTCCTGAATGGATGTTTCCCATTTCACTGTCTGCGAAAAGTCTCTCAAAGTGGAAATGGCAACTCAAGCCCTCTGCTGGTGACACTGCTGCTACTGTAGGGAGCCATGTGTTCAGCCTCATGTATCTGTTTCCAGGGGATTGATGGTAACTCCCCTGGTGGTCTAGTGGTTAGGATGCAATATTTAAAACTCATTTGTCGTCCTGGGTTTGAACCCAGTCAGGGGATGATTTTCTGGTGCAGATTAATTGGCACCGTCAAGAAAATCTCTCATCCTGAGCGCAATGCTCCACCCAAACCAGTGCCTTTTACTCACCTTAACACTCAGTTTGGAGCACAGTTTAATCTCACTGCTTTCAATGTGGCCATTCACAGTGCACTCTCTCCAAACACACACACTGTCTGCTTGCTTTTTTAAAGTCAGCAACGTGAAGTTATTTCGCCTCTCAATTGTGGCAGTTTAAACGTTGCCAACCGTTAACGTTGTGTCTCTCGCTCTCTCTGTTTCGGGAAATGTCTGATTTGGAAACAATTAATTCTGGAACTGCCAGTTTAAAACTGCAGTAATTTTTCACACAACAACTGGAGTTAAATGCTGCAGATCAGGAGACCAAGTCTGTGGAAAGTGGCACGTCCCAATACACAGGCTTGCAGCTTCCTGAAAAGTGACCTGAGACTGACGTCTTTCCCTCCAAGGTAAAACTGCAAGAGGGAAAAGGAAGAAAGGGAGTGGCACTCATCCAGACCAGGAGAAAACAAAAAACACCCCAGTTGCAATATATCAGCATTCTGAGTAATAATACAGGCTCCAAAAATCTGTTCAGCATTTTTAATATCTGGGCGCACCGTTCCCAGAGACAGTGCAAGAGCAACACAGGAGGCACGTTCAAATGCACCAGCAGCCCAAACAAATAATCCAGCAACTAATCTGTAACTCCTGCATGATCCCTTTAAATACCGCTGGTGGCGGGGGATGTGGGGGGTCTTTCATGCCCTTTAAGTTATGTTCAGCTGTGCGAGGTTGAGACAGTGCTTTGGATGGAGTGTGGAGTTCCAAAATAGAAGCAGTCCCTTTAAATCAGTGTCGTACAAATGAGTTACTGCCCCCGGGGTGCAATCGGAAAGCCGAGGCCAGTCGCTCCAAAATACAGCACAGCTCAGCCAGCATCTCCTTAGCAACCGCTGCCAGTGAATGATTATAATCACAAAAAGAATAGAGGTGGGAATGTCTGCAGCTTCCTCTGCAGTTTGTCAAGCAGTTATCTTAAAGTGTTTACACCATTGTTGTTTGGGCAATTGCTCGAGATGAGATTTCTTTTGAATCTTTTCCCTTCCTTCTTAAAGATTATTTTCTTCAAAATTTTAGAATTTTTCAACCCCAACCCACAGTTGTTCACAAGCTAAACTTGGGAACAAAACTCCATCCGTGCACAGCACAGTGACTGCCAGCCTGTGCTGATTTCCTCTCTCCTTTCTTTTTATCGTCATTTCAAACTACAATCAGTCCGTGTGCGGCTGCCAAGGTAAATGGCGAGGGAGGGCAGAAGGAAACCACCATGCAGGGGTGTGACGTGACGCTCGAGGAAGGGAACAGGCTTATCCTAGCTGCTCGAAAAGTGAAAACTATCCATACTGTCAAAAAGTCTGTCACAAAACTTTTGACTTGAAATACAAAATAGTGAGCTTACCTGAGCGTGTGTCACAGCCTTTGCCCTCTGACCCCTTTATCTCTCCCAGCTGGTCTCCTTTTTTTTGCCCTTTCAGTGTTACGTCCTGGTTTCTTGTGCTTCCTGTAGCTTCCAGACTCCTCCTGGCAATACGCTTGGCCGGCCTCTACTTGTGAGTGCTCTGTGACAGATCAGCGCTCTGTATTCTTTCTGCCATCAGTCGTGGTTTCTAAAGGAGAAACATTTAACTCGTTCAATCATCTCTTGCCTGCGTAAAATCCAGGTAGAACCTAAAATGCTGCTGTTTCATCCGCTCCCAGCACTGTGTGTCTTGTCTTTTCCTCAGTTTGGGTGTGAGTGGGTATTGTTGTCTCCAGCCCTCCTGCTGACACAGACAGGTTTCAGGTACAGAGATGGGCCAACACCATGACCCCTCCCCCGACTCCAGCCCATTAAACAAAAGCAGACATCAGGCCCATTAACTGAGCAGAAATAAATGGTCAGAGAACTAAATCTGGCTTCACAATGGGCCACAAAAAAATCTTAAGGGGGGCAGACAGATCAGAGCAGGAGGGAGTTTACAAATTATAATTTCATGGCTTTTGGTTAAGATCAAGTGTAACATTCTTAACAAATTACCATGTGATGTCCCCTATCTGGGGGCCAAATATTAAATTTTGCAACACAGAGATGGAATAAGGACTTGCTCCACCATTGCAGGGGCTGCAGGAAAGTTTCACTCTCCCCCCGCCCTCCTTCAGGGGAAACCTCGAAGTAACAGATCGACTATTGAATTCTTAGACCGAGATGCCTTTGAGTAGCTCACAATTATGGAGTCACTCACACCCTCTCTTCTCTCTCCAGCTACTTCTTTGCCCGTGATCATTAATTAAGCATTTTTTCAATGTCTATTTATATTTTATTTCATAAAATTTACGGATACACACAGTTCAATGTAAAAAGAGAAATGAAATTTCAAGCAATACAGTTCAAACCAATACAACAATAACAACTTGCATTTATATTGGGCCTTTAATGGAGTGAAACTTCCCAAGGTGCTTCACAGGAGCGATTATCAAACAAAATTTGACACTGGGACACATAAGGAGATATTAGGACAGGTGACCAAAAGCTTGGTCAAAGTGGTAGGTTTTAAGGAGTGTTTTAAAGGAGGCGAGAGAGGTAGAGAGGCAGAGAGGTTTAGGGAGGGAATTCCAGAGCTTAGGGCCGAGGCAACTGAAGGCATGGTCACCAATGATGACATTTGGCCGAACGTCTTGTCGCCAGAACTGACCAACAGGGCCCGGGATGTAGCCTGAATGGCAGTGAGAATGGGAGGGGAGAGATTAAGGGAGGAAATGAGGGCAGTGAACTCAGAGGAGAGAGAGCATGATGAGTTGAGATGGACGTTGAAATCATCAAGGATGAGAAGTCGCTCGGTGCAGAGGCTGAGGGAGGAAATCAGTGAAGATATCTCAGTGAGAAACTTTGTGTGGGACTTGGGTGGGCGGTAGAGAATGAGGATTTTAAAGGAGAGGCAATTAAATGCAGATCGTACACACTACGATCCCGTTATTACAATTGAAGTCACAATCCAAATCTTCTAATACATTCTGTACAATACAAGGTGGGGTGGCCTTCCACGGTGCCTTTCCCCGTAGAGCTTTTGCGTAGGTCGCACCTCGCCTCAGTGCGTCCCGCAGCACGTACTCCTGGATCTTGGAATGTGCCACTCGGCAACACTCAATCCTGGACAGCTCCTTCAGCTGGAAGACCAGCAGGTTTCGGGTGGACCAAAGGGCCTTCTTCACCGACATGATGGTCTTCCAGCAGCAGTTGATATCTGCCTCTGTGTGCGTCCCGGGGAACAGCCCGTAGAGCACAGCGTCCTTTGTTATCGGACTGTTTGGGATGAACCGGGACATAGAGAACAGAGAAACATAGAAAATAGGAGCAAGAGTAGGCCATTCAAAATGATCATGGCTGATCGTCTAACTCAGTACCCTGTTCCCGCTTTTTCCCCATCTCCCTTGATCCCTTTAGCATGAAGAAATATATCTATCTCCTTCTTGAATACATCCAATGACTTGGCCTCCACTGCCTTCTGTGGCAGAGAATTCCACAGGTTCACCACACTCTGAGTGAAGAAATTTCTCCTCCTCTCGGTTCTAAATGGCATACCCCGTATCCTGAGACTGTGACCCCTGGTTCTGGACTCCCCAGCCATCGGGAACATCCTCCCTGCACCTAATATTTGGTCCCCAGAGAGGGGACGTATCAGATATTAAACTGATAAGAACAGAAACTACACTTGATCTGAGCCAAAAGGCCGAGAAGCGATAACCGGTAAACTCCCGCTCCTGCTCCATTCTTCCTCGGACTCTCTCTACTTCTTCAAAATGGTGTTGGGTGACTGAGCTTAGGTGTGAAGAGTGGCCGGCAGACTTTGAGCAAGAGAACATTTTTTGCCAGGACATCTAACCAAGATGAAAAGCCATCTGCGTAACACCCCCCTTCCCTTTGGCTGAGGTAACACGATCACAGCTTTTGCATTTTCGGGTGCTTAATCAACGGGCGCGCAGGATCTCAATGGAGCGCAGAATCGGTCCTGCAGCTGCCAAGTAAAGTCTGGGGTTTGCTAAGGCTGGTTCCCGGCAATAAGTCGTAGGAGACAGGCAGGGTGGCATGGGCAATAGACTGCAGCAGGCGTGGCGGGCAGGGCGGGGTGCATGTGCCCAACACCACCAACCCCCATCCACCCACCCACCCATCCTTTTCCAATGGAGGCGGCCGTGCCTGCAGTCGCACGGAAATCCAACAGGGGGCAACCTCCAGCTTAGCTGTCGAGCGGGAAACGTGGTGAGGCCTCACCCTGAAATATAGGCCAAGTCCCCATGGACAGATACGGGAAGAAAAACACAATGGTGGCTGCTTACCTTGCTGAGCAGGAGTGAAAGTGGCGTCAGCGGCGTTGGCAACATGGCGCACCGGCCGGGCGAGGAACAACGCGTAGCGAGCATCAACCTACGAAGGAAAGGAGAGCATGGTCAAGCAGCTGTAAAAAGTTTTCCTTCTTTTATAACAATATTGACTACAGTAATAACATATGGTCCAAAAAAGAAACAAAATCTGTTTTTGTTTTTCGAATCTCCCCGAAGGGAGCTGCACCGATCCTGGAAGCACTGCTATACCAGGTCGATGCGCGGAGTGGACGGAGCAAGCTCTTGTTCCATCTCCCTGTTCCAAAAATCAATTTAATATTCGGTCCACAGATAGGGGACGTATCAGATATTAAACTGATAAGAACAGAAACTACACTGGATCTGAGCAAAAAGGCCGAGAAGCAATAACTTCCTGAATGGATGTTTCCCATTTCACTGTCTGCGAAAAGTCTCTCAAAGTGGAAATGGCAACTCAAGCCCTCTGCTGGTGCCACTGCTGCTACTGTAGGGAGCCATGTGTTCAGCCTTATGTATATGTTTCCAGGGGATTGATGGTAACTCCCCTGGTGGTCTGGTGGTTAGGATGCAATATTTAAAACTCATTTGTCGTCCTGGGTTTGAACCCAGTCAGGGGATGATTTTCTGGTGCAGATTAATTGGCACCATCACTGACTGTGAAAAGACTGTCAAAGTGGAAATGGCACAGCTTCCAATGTGGCCATTCACAGTGCACTCTCTCCAAACACACACACTGTCGGCTTGCTTTTTTAAAGTCAGCAACGTGAGGATATTTCGCCTCTCACTTGTGGCAGTTTAAACATTGCCAACCTTTAACATTGTGTCTCTCTCGCGCTCTCTGTTTCGGGAAATGTCTGACTTGGAAACAATTAATTCTGGAACTGCCAGTTTAAAACTGCAGTAATTTTTCACACAATAACTGGAGTTAAATGTTTCAGGTGAGGAGACCAAGTCAATGGAGCGCGGAATCAGTCCTGCAGCTGCCAAGTAAAGTCTGGGGTTTCCTAAGGCTGGTTCCCGGCAATAAGTCATAGAAGACAGGCAGGGTGGCATGGGAATAGACTGCAGCAGGCGTGGCGGGCAGGGCGGGGTGCATGTGCCCAACACCACCAACCCCCACCCACCCACCCATCCTTTTCCAATAGAGGCGGCCGTTGCACAGAAATCCAACAGGGGGCAACCTCCAGCTTAGCTGTCGAGCAGGAAACGTGGTCAGGCCTCACCCTGAAATATCGGCCAAGTCCCCATGGACAGATACGGGAAGAAAAACACAATGGTGGCTGCTTACCTTGCTGAGCAGGAGTGAAAGTGGCGTCAGCGGCGTTGGCAACATGGCGCACCGGCCGGGTGAGAAACAACGCGTAGCGAGCAACAACCTACGAAGGAAAGGAGAGCATGGTCAAGCAGCTGTAAAAAGTTTTCCGTCTTTTCCAACAATATTGACTACAGTAATAACATATGGTCCAAAAAAGAAACAAAATCTGCTTTTTGTTTTTTGAATCTCCCCGAAGGGAGCTGCACCGATCCTGGAAGCACTGCAATACCAGGTCGATGCGCGGAGTGGACGGAGCAAGCTCTTGTTCCATCTCCCTGTTCCAAAAAGCAATTTAATATTCGGTCCCCAGATAGGGGACGTATCAGACATTAAACTGATAAGAACAGAAACTACACTTGATCTGAGCCAAAAGGCCGAGAAGCGATAACCGGTAAACTCCCGCTCCTGCTCCATTCTTCCTCGGACTCTCTCTCCTTCTTCAAAATGGTGTTGGGTGACTGAGCTTAGGTGTGAAGAGTGGCCGGCAGACTTTGAGCAAGAGAACATTTTTTGCCAGGACATCTAACCAAGATGAAAAGCCATCTGCGTAACACCCCCCTTCCCTTTGGCTGAGGTAACACGATCACAGCTTTTGCATTTTCGGGTGCTTAATCAACGGGCGCGCAGGATCTCAATGGAGCGCAGAATCGGTCCTGCAGCTGCCAAGTAAAGTCTGGGGTTTCCTAAGGCTGGTTCCCGGCAATAAATCGTAGGAGACAGGCAGGGTGGCATGGGCAATAGACTGCAGCAGGCGTGGCGGGCAGGGCGGGGTGCATGTGCCCAACACAACCAACCCCCACCCACCCACCCATCCTTTTCCAATAGAGGCGCCCGTGCCTGCAGTCGCACGGAAATCCAACAGGGGGCAACCTCCAGCTTAGCTGTCGAGCGGGAAACGTGGTGAGGCCTCACCCTGAAATATAGGCCAAGTCCCCATGGACAGATACGGGAAGAAAAACACAATGGTGGCTGCTTACCTTGCTGAGCAGGAGTGAAAGTGGCGTCAGCGGCGTTGGCAACATGGCACACCGGCCGGGCGAGGAACAACGCGTAGCGAGCAACAACCTACGAAGGAAAGGAGAGCATGGTCAAGCAGCTGTAAAAAGTTTTCCTTCTTTTATAACAATATTGACTACAGTAATAACATATGGTCCAAAAAAGAAACAAAATCTGCTTTTTGTTTTTCGAATCTCCCCGAAGGGAGCTGCACCGATCCTGGAAGCACTGCTATACCAGGTCGATGCGCGGAGTGGACGGAGCAAGCTCTCGTTCCATCTCTCTGTTCCAAAAATCAATTTAATATTCGGTCCCCAGATAGGGGACGTATCAGATATTAAACTGATAAGAACAGAAACTACACTGGATCTGAGCAAAAAGGCCGAGAAGCGATAACTTCCTGAATGGATGTTTCCCATTTCACTGTCTGCGAAAAGTCTCTCAAAGTGGAAATGGCAACTCAAGCCCTCTGCTGGTGACACTGCTGCTACTGTAGGGAGCCATGTGTTCAGCCTCATGTATCTGTTTCCAGGGGATTGATGGTAACTCCCCTGGTGGTCTAGTGGTTAGGATGCAATATTTAAAACTCATTTGTCGTCCTGGGTTTGAACCCAGTCAGGGGATGATTTTCTGGTGCAGATTAATTGGCACCGTCAAGAAAATCTCTCATCCTGAGCGCAATGCTCCACCCAAACCAGTGCCTTTTACTCACCTTAACACTCAGTTTGGAGCACAGTTTAATCTCACTGCTTTCAATGTGGCCATTCACAGTGCACTCTCTCCAAACACACACACTGTCTGCTTGCTTTTTTAAAGTCAGCAACGTGAAGTTATTTCGCCTCTCAATTGTGGCAGTTTAAACGTTGCCAACCGTTAACGTTGTGTCTCTCGCTCTCTCTGTTTCGGGAAATGTCTGATTTGGAAACAATTAATTCTGGAACTGCCAGTTTAAAACTGCAGTAATTTTTCACACAACAACTGGAGTTAAATGCTGCAGATCAGGAGACCAAGTCTGTGGAAAGTGGCACGTCCCAATACACAGGCTTGCAGCTTCCTGAAAAGTGACCTGAGACTGACGTCTTTCCCTCCAAGGTAAAACTGCAAGAGGGAAAAGGAAGAAAGGGAGTGGCACTCATCCAGACCAGGAGAAAACAAAAAACACCCCAGTTGCAATATATCAGCATTCTGAGTAATAATACAGGCTCCAAAAATCTGTTCAGCATTTTTAATATCTGGGCGCACCGTTCCCAGAGACAGTGCAAGAGCAACACAGGAGGCACGTTCAAATGCACCAGCAGCCCAAACAAATAATCCAGCAACTAATCTGTAACTCCTGCATGATCCCTTTAAATACCGCTGGTGGCGGGGGATGTGGGGGGTCTTTCATGCCCTTTAAGTTATGTTCAGCTGTGCGAGGTTGAGACAGTGCTTTGGATGGAGTGTGGAGTTCCAAAATAGAAGCAGTCCCTTTAAATCAGTGTCGTACAAATGAGTTACTGCCCCCGGGGTGCAATCGGAAAGCCGAGGCCAGTCGCTCCAAAATACAGCACAGCTCAGCCAGCATCTCCTTAGCAACCGCTGCCAGTGAATGATTATAATCACAAAAAGAATAGAGGTGGGAATGTCTGCAGCTTCCTCTGCAGTTTGTCAAGCAGTTATCTTAAAGTGTTTACACCATTGTTGTTTGGGCAATTGCTCGAGATGAGATTTCTTTTGAATCTTTTCCCTTCCTTCTTAAAGATTATTTTCTTCAAAATTTTAGAATTTTTCAACCCCAACCCACAGTTGTTCACAAGCTAAACTTGGGAACAAAACTCCATCCGTGCACAGCACAGTGACTGCCAGCCTGTGCTGATTTCCTCTCTCCTTTCTTTTTATCGTCATTTCAAACTACAATCAGTCCGTGTGCGGCTGCCAAGGTAAATGGCGAGGGAGGGCAGAAGGAAACCACCATGCAGGGGTGTGACGTGACGCTCGAGGAAGGGAACAGGCTTATCCTAGCTGCTCGAAAAGTGAAAACTATCCATACTGTCAAAAAGTCTGTCACAAAACTTTTGACTTGAAATACAAAATAGTGAGCTTACCTGAGCGTGTGTCACAGCCTTTGCCCTCTGACCCCTTTATCTCTCCCAGCTGGTCTCCTTTTTTTTGCCCTTTCAGTGTTACGTCCTGGTTTCTTGTGCTTCCTGTAGCTTCCAGACTCCTCCTGGCAATACGCTTGGCCGGCCTCTACTTGTGAGTGCTCTGTGACAGATCAGCGCTCTGTATTCTTTCTGCCATCAGTCGTGGTTTCTAAAGGAGAAACATTTAACTCGTTCAATCATCTCTTGCCTGCGTAAAATCCAGGTAGAACCTAAAATGCTGCTGTTTCATCCGCTCCCAGCACTGTGTGTCTTGTCTTTTCCTCAGTTTGGGTGTGAGTGGGTATTGTTGTCTCCAGCCCTCCTGCTGACACAGACAGGTTTCAGGTACAGAGATGGGCCAACACCATGACCCCTCCCCCGACTCCAGCCCATTAAACAAAAGCAGACATCAGGCCCATTAACTGAGCAGAAATAAATGGTCAGAGAACTAAATCTGGCTTCACAATGGGCCACAAAAAAATCTTAAGGGGGGCAGACAGATCAGAGCAGGAGGGAGTTTACAAATTATAATTTCTTGGCTTTTGGTTAAGATCAAGTGTAACATTCTTAACAAATTACCATGTGATGTCCCCTATCTGGGGGCCAAATATTAAATTTTGCAACACAGAGATGGAATAAGGACTTGCTCCACCATTGCAGGGGCTGCAGGAAAGTTTCACTCTCCCCCCGCCCTCCTTCAGGGGAAACCTCGAAGTAACAGATCGACTATTGAATTCTTAGACCGAGATGCCTTTGAGTAGCTCACAATTATGGAGTCACTCACACCCTCTCTTCTCTCTCCAGCTACTTCTTTGCCCGTGATCATTAATTAAGCATTTTTTCAATGTCTATTTATATTTTATTTCATAAAATTTACGGATACACACAGTTCAATGTAAAAAGAGAAATGAAATTTCAAGCAATACAGTTCAAACCAATACAACAATAACAACTTGCATTTATATTGGGCCTTTAATGGAGTGAAACTTCCCAAGGTGCTTCACAGGAGCGATTATCAAACAAAATTTGACACTGGGACACATAAGGAGATATTAGGACAGGTGACCAAAAGCTTGGTCAAAGTGGTAGGTTTTAAGGAGTGTTTTAAAGGAGGCGAGAGAGGTAGAGAGGCAGAGAGGTTTAGGGAGGGAATTCCAGAGCTTAGGGCCGAGGCAACTGAAGGCATGGTCACCAATGATGACATTTGGCCGAACGTCTTGTCGCCAGAACTGACCAACAGGGCCCGGGATGTAGCCTGAATGGCAGTGAGAATGGGAGGGGAGAGATTAAGGGAGGAAATGAGGGCAGTGAACTCAGAGGAGAGAGAGCATGATGAGTTGAGATGGACGTTGAAATCATCAAGGATGAGAAGTCGCTCGGTGCAGAGGCTGAGGGAGGAAATCAGTGAAGATATCTCAGTGAGAAACTTTGTGTGGGACTTGGGTGGGCGGTAGAGAATGAGGATTTTAAAGGAGAGGCAATTAAATGCAGATCGTACACACTACGATCCCGTTATTACAATTGAAGTCACAATCCAAATCTTCTAATACATTCTGTACAATACAAGGTGGGGTGGCCTTCCACGGTGCCTTTCCCCGTAGAGCTTTTGCGTAGGTCGCACCTCGCCTCAGTGCGTCCCGCAGCACGTACTCCTGGATCTTGGAATGTGCCACTCGGCAACACTCAATCCTGGACAGCTCCTTCAGCTGGAAGACCAGCAGGTTTCGGGTGGACCAAAGGGCCTTCTTCACCGACATGATGGTCTTCCAGCAGCAGTTGATATCTGCCTCTGTGTGCGTCCCGGGGAACAGCCCGTAGAGCACAGCGTCCTTTGTTATCGGACTGTTTGGGATGAACCGGGACATAGAGAACAGAGAAACATAGAAAATAGGAGCAAGAGTAGGCCATTCAAAATGATCATGGCTGATCGTCTAACTCAGTACCCTGTTCCCGCTTTTTCCCCATCTCCCTTGATCCCTTTAGCATGAAGAAATATATCTATCTCCTTCTTGAATACATCCAATGACTTGGCCTCCACTGCCTTCTGTGGCAGAGAATTCCACAGGTTCACCACACTCTGAGTGAAGAAATTTCTCCTCCTCTCGGTTCTAAATGGCATACCCCGTATCCTGAGACTGTGACCCCTGGTTCTGGACTCCCCAGCCATCGGGAACATCCTCCCTGCACCTAATATTTGGTCCCCAGAGAGGGGACGTATCAGATATTAAACTGATAAGAACAGAAACTACACTTGATCTGAGCCAAAAGGCCGAGAAGCGATAACCGGTAAACTCCCGCTCCTGCTCCATTCTTCCTCGGACTCTCTCTACTTCTTCAAAATGGTGTTGGGTGACTGAGCTTAGGTGTGAAGAGTGGCCGGCAGACTTTGAGCAAGAGAACATTTTTTGCCAGGACATCTAACCAAGATGAAAAGCCATCTGCGTAACACCCCCCTTCCCTTTGGCTGAGGTAACACGATCACAGCTTTTGCATTTTCGGGTGCTTAATCAACGGGCGCGCAGGATCTCAATGGAGCGCAGAATCGGTCCTGCAGCTGCCAAGTAAAGTCTGGGGTTTGCTAAGGCTGGTTCCCGGCAATAAGTCGTAGGAGACAGGCAGGGTGGCATGGGCAATAGACTGCAGCAGGCGTGGCGGGCAGGGCGGGGTGCATGTGCCCAACACCACCAACCCCCATCCACCCACCCACCCATCCTTTTCCAATGGAGGCGGCCGTGCCTGCAGTCGCACGGAAATCCAACAGGGGGCAACCTCCAGCTTAGCTGTCGAGCGGGAAACGTGGTGAGGCCTCACCCTGAAATATAGGCCAAGTCCCCATGGACAGATACGGGAAGAAAAACACAATGGTGGCTGCTTACCTTGCTGAGCAGGAGTGAAAGTGGCGTCAGCGGCGTTGGCAACATGGCGCACCGGCCGGGCGAGGAACAACGCGTAGCGAGCATCAACCTACGAAGGAAAGGAGAGCATGGTCAAGCAGCTGTAAAGAGTTTTCCTTCTTTTATAACAATATTGACTACAGTAATAACATATGGTCCAAAAAAGAAACAAAATCTGTTTTTGTTTTTCGAATCTCCCCGAAGGGAGCTGCACCGATCCTGGAAGCACTGCTATACCAGGTCGATGCGCGGAGTGGACGGAGCAAGCTCTTGTTCCATCTCCCTGTTCCAAAAATCAATTTAATATTCGGTCCACAGATAGGGGACGTATCAGATATTAAACTGATAAGAACAGAAACTACACTGGATCTGAGCAAAAAGGCCGAGAAGCAATAACTTCCTGAATGGATGTTTCCCATTTCACTGTCTGCGAAAAGTCTCTCAAAGTGGAAATGGCAACTCAAGCCCTCTGCTGGTGCCACTGCTGCTACTGTAGGGAGCCATGTGTTCAGCCTTATGTATATGTTTCCAGGGGATTGATGGTAACTCCCCTGGTGGTCTGGTGGTTAGGATGCAATATTTAAAACTCATTTGTCGTCCTGGGTTTGAACCCAGTCAGGGGATGATTTTCTGGTGCAGATTAATTGGCACCATCACTGACTGTGAAAAGACTGTCAAAGTGGAAATGGCACAGCTTCCAATGTGGCCATTCACAGTGCACTCTCTCCAAACACACACACTGTCGGCTTGCTTTTTTAAAGTCAGCAACGTGAGGATATTTCGCCTCTCACTTGTGGCAGTTTAAACATTGCCAACCTTTAACATTGTGTCTCTCTCGCGCTCTCTGTTTCGGGAAATGTCTGACTTGGAAACAATTAATTCTGGAACTGCCAGTTTAAAACTGCAGTAATTTTTCACACAATAACTGGAGTTAAATGTTTCAGGTGAGGAGACCAAGTCAATGGAGCGCGGAATCAGTCCTGCAGCTGCCAAGTAAAGTCTGGGGTTTCCTAAGGCTGGTTCCCGGCAATAAGTCATAGAAGACAGGCAGGGTGGCATGGGAATAGACTGCAGCAGGCGTGGCGGGCAGGGCGGGGTGCATGTGCCCAACACCACCAACCCCCACCCACCCACCCATCCTTTTCCAATAGAGGCGGCCGTTGCACAGAAATCCAACAGGGGGCAACCTCCAGCTTAGCTGTCGAGCAGGAAACGTGGTCAGGCCTCACCCTGAAATATCGGCCAAGTCCCCATGGACAGATACGGGAAGAAAAACACAATGGTGGCTGCTTACCTTGCTGAGCAGGAGTGAAAGTGGCGTCAGCGGCGTTGGCAACATGGCGCACCGGCCGGGTGAGAAACAACGCGTAGCGAGCAACAACCTACGAAGGAAAGGAGAGCATGGTCAAGCAGCTGTAAAAAGTTTTCCGTCTTTTCCAACAATATTGACTACAGTAATAACATATGGTCCAAAAAAGAAACAAAATCTGCTTTTTGTTTTTTGAATCTCCCCGAAGGGAGCTGCACCGATCCTGGAAGCACTGCAATACCAGGTCGATGCGCGGAGTGGACGGAGCAAGCTCTTGTTCCATCTCCCTGTTCCAAAAAGCAATTTAATATTCGGTCCCCAGATAGGGGACGTATCAGACATTAAACTGATAAGAACAGAAACTACACTTGATCTGAGCCAAAAGGCCGAGAAGCGATAACCGGTAAACTCCCGCTCCTGCTCCATTCTTCCTCGGACTCTCTCTCCTTCTTCAAAATGGTGTTGGGTGACTGAGCTTAGGTGTGAAGAGTGGCCGGCAGACTTTGAGCAAGAGAACATTTTTTGCCAGGACATCTAACCAAGATGAAAAGCCATCTGCGTAACACCCCCCTTCCCTTTGGCTGAGGTAACACGATCACAGCTTTTGCATTTTCGGGTGCTTAATCAACGGGCGCGCAGGATCTCAATGGAGCGCAGAATCGGTCCTGCAGCTGCCAAGTAAAGTCTGGGGTTTCCTAAGGCTGGTTCCCGGCAATAAATCGTAGGAGACAGGCAGGGTGGCATGGGCAATAGACTGCAGCAGGCGTGGCGGGCAGGGCGGGGTGCATGTGCCCAACACAACCAACCCCCACCCACCCACCCATCCTTTTCCAATAGAGGCGCCCGTGCCTGCAGTCGCACGGAAATCCAACAGGGGGCAACCTCCAGCTTAGCTGTCGAGCGGGAAACGTGGTCAGGCCTCACCCTGAAATATAGGCCAAGTCCCCATGGACAGATACGGGAAGAAAAACACAATGGTGGCTGCTTACCTTGCTGAGCAGGAGTGAAAGTGGCGTCAGCGGCGTTGGCAACATGGCACACCGGCCGGGCGAGGAACAACGCGTAGCGAGCAACAACCTACGAAGGAAAGGAGAGCATGGTCAAGCAGCTGTAAAAAGTTTTCCTTCTTTTATAACAATATTGACTACAGTAATAACATATGGTCCAAAAAAGAAACAAAATCTGCTTTTTGTTTTTCGAATCTCCCCGAAGGGAGCTGCACCGATCCTGGAAGCACTGCTATACCAGGTCGATGCGCGGAGTGGACGGAGCAAGCTCTCGTTCCATCTCTCTGTTCCAAAAATCAATTTAATATTCGGTCCCCAGATAGGGGACGTATCAGATATTAAACTGATAAGAACAGAAACTACACTGGATCTGAGCAAAAAGGCCGAGAAGCGATAACTTCCTGAATGGATGTTTCCCATTTCACTGTCTGCGAAAAGTCTCTCAAAGTGGAAATGGCAACTCAAGCCCTCTGCTGGTGACACTGCTGCTACTGTAGGGAGCCATGTGTTCAGCCTCATGTATCTGTTTCCAGGGGATTGATGGTAACTCCCCTGGTGGTCTAGTGGTTAGGATGCAATATTTAAAACTCATTTGTCGTCCTGGGTTTGAACCCAGTCAGGGGATGATTTTCTGGTGCAGATTAATTGGCACCGTCAAGAAAATCTCTCATCCTGAGCGCAATGCTCCACCCAAACCAGTGCCTTTTACTCACCTTAACACTCAGTTTGGAGCACAGTTTAATCTCACTGCTTTCAATGTGGCCATTCACAGTGCACTCTCTCCAAACACACACACTGTCTGCTTGCTTTTTTAAAGTCAGCAACGTGAAGTTATTTCGCCTCTCAATTGTGGCAGTTTAAACGTTGCCAACCGTTAACGTTGTGTCTCTCGCTCTCTCTGTTTCGGGAAATGTCTGATTTGGAAACAATTAATTCTGGAACTGCCAGTTTAAAACTGCAGTAATTTTTCACACAACAACTGGAGTTAAATGCTGCAGATCAGGAGACCAAGTCTGTGGAAAGTGGCACGTCCCAATACACAGGCTTGCAGCTTCCTGAAAAGTGACCTGAGACTGACGTCTTTCCCTCCAAGGTAAAACTGCAAGAGGGAAAAGGAAGAAAGGGAGTGGCACTCATCCAGACCAGGAGAAAACAAAAAACACCCCAGTTGCAATATATCAGCATTCTGAGTAATAATACAGGCTCCAAAAATCTGTTCAGCATTTTTAATATCTGGGCGCACCGTTCCCAGAGACAGTGCAAGAGCAACACAGGAGGCACGTTCAAATGCACCAGCAGCCCAAACAAATAATCCAGCAACTAATCTGTAACTCCTGCATGATCCCTTTAAATACCGCTGGTGGCGGGGGATGTGGGGGGTCTTTCATGCCCTTTAAGTTATGTTCAGCTGTGCGAGGTTGAGACAGTGCTTTGGATGGAGTGTGGAGTTCCAAAATAGAAGCAGTCCCTTTAAATCAGTGTCGTACAAATGAGTTACTGCCCCCGGGGTGCAATCGGAAAGCCGAGGCCAGTCGCTCCAAAATACAGCACAGCTCAGCCAGCATCTCCTTAGCAACCGCTGCCAGTGAATGATTATAATCACAAAAAGAATAGAGGTGGGAATGTCTGCAGCTTCCTCTGCAGTTTGTCAAGCAGTTATCTTAAAGTGTTTACACCATTGTTGTTTGGGCAATTGCTCGAGATGAGATTTCTTTTGAATCTTTTCCCTTCCTTCTTAAAGATTATTTTCTTCAAAATTTTAGAATTTTTCAACCCCAACCCACAGTTGTTCACAAGCTAAACTTGGGAACAAAACTCCATCCGTGCACAGCACAGTGACTGCCAGCCTGTGCTGATTTCCTCTCTCCTTTCTTTTTATCGTCATTTCAAACTACAATCAGTCCGTGTGCGGCTGCCAAGGTAAATGGCGAGGGAGGGCAGAAGGAAACCACCATGCAGGGGTGTGACGTGACGCTCGAGGAAGGGAACAGGCTTATCCTAGCTGCTCGAAAAGTGAAAACTATCCATACTGTAAAAAAGTCTGTCACACAAAACTTTTGACTTGAAATACAAAATAGCGAGCTTACCTGAGCGTGTGTCACAGCCTTTGCCCTCTGACCCCTTTATCTCTCCCAGCTGGTATCCTTTTTTTTGCCCTTTCAGTGTTACGTCCTGGTTTCTTGTGCTTACTGTAGCTTCCAGACTCCTCCTGGCAATACGCTTGGCCGGCCTCTACTTGTGAGTGCTCTGTGACAGATCAGCGCTCTGTATTCTTTCTGCCATCAGTCGTGGTTTCTAAAGGAGAAACATTTAACTCGTTCAATCATCTCTTGCCTGCGTAAAATCCAGGTAGAACCTAAAATGCTGCTGTTTCATCCGCTCCCAGCACTGTGTGTCTTGTCTTTTCCTCAGTTTGGGTGTGAGTGGGTATTGTTGTCTCCAGCCCTCCTGCTGACACAGACAGGTTTCAGGTACAGAGATGGGCCAACACCATGACCCCTCCCCCGACTCCAGCCCATTAAACAAAAGCAGACATCAGGCCCATTAACTGAGCAGAAATAAATGGTCAGAGAACTAAATCTGGCTTCACAATGGGCCACAAAAAAATCTTAAGGGGGGCAGACAGATCAGAGCAGGAGGGAGTTTACAAATTATAATTTCTTGGCTTTTGGTTAAGATCAAGTGTAACATTCTTAACAAATTACCATGTGATGTCCCCTATCTGGGGGCCAAATATTAAATTTTGCAACACAGAGATGGAATAAGGACTTGCTCCACCATTGCAGGGGCTGCAGGAAAGTTTCACTCTCCCCCCGCCCTCCTTCAGGGGAAACCTCGAAGTAACAGATCGACTATTGAATTCTTAGACCGAGATGCCTTTGAGTAGCTCACAATTATGGAGTCACTCACACCCTCTCTTCTCTCTCCAGCTACTTCTTTGCCCGTGATCATTAATTAAGCATTTTTTCAATGTCTATTTATATTTTATTTCATAAAATTTACGGATACACACAGTTCAATGTAAAAAGAGAAATGAAATTTCAAGCAATACAGTTCAAACCAATACAACAATAACAACTTGCATTTATATTGGGCCTTTAATGGAGTGAAACTTCCCAAGGTGCTTCACAGGAGCGATTATCAAACAAAATTTGACACTGGGACACATAAGGAGATATTAGGACAGGTGACCAAAAGCTTGGTCAAAGTGGTAGGTTTTAAGGAGTGTTTTAAAGGAGGCGAGAGAGGTAGAGAGGCAGAGAGGTTTAGGGAGGGAATTCCAGAGCTTAGGGCCGAGGCAACTGAAGGCATGGTCACCAATGATGACATTTGGCCGAACGTCTTGTCGCCAGAACTGACCAACAGGGCCCGGGATGTAGCCTGAATGGCAGTGAGAATGGGAGGGGAGAGATTAAGGGAGGAAATGAGGGCAGTGAACTCAGAGGAGAGAGAGCATGATGAGTTGAGATGGACGTTGAAATCATCAAGGATGAGAAGTCGCTCGGTGCAGAGGCTGAGGGAGGAAATCAGTGAAGATATCTCAGTGAGAAACTTTGTGTGGGACTTGGGTGGGCGGTAGAGAATGAGGATTTTAAAGGAGAGGCAATTAAATGCAGATCGTACACACTACGATCCCGTTATTACAATTGAAGTCACAATCCAAATCTTCTAATACATTCTGTACAATACAAGGTGGGGTGGCCTTCCACGGTGCCTTTCCCCGTAGAGCTTTTGCGTAGGTCGCACCTCGCCTCAGTGCGTCCCGCAGCACGTACTCCTGGATCTTGGAATGTGCCACTCGGCAACACTCAATCCTGGACAGCTCCTTCAGCTGGAAGACCAGCAGGTTTCGGGTGGACCAAAGGGCCTTCTTCACCGACATGATGGTCTTCCAGCAGCAGTTGATATCTGCCTCTGTGTGCGTCCCGGGGAACAGCCCGTAGAGCACAGCGTCCTTTGTTATCGGACTGTTTGGGATGAACCGGGACATAGAGAACAGAGAAACATAGAAAATAGGAGCAAGAGTAGGCCATTCAAAATGATCATGGCTGATCGTCTAACTCAGTACCCTGTTCCCGCTTTTTCCCCATCTCCCTTGATCCCTTTAGCATGAAGAAATATATCTATCTCCTTCTTGAATACATCCAATGACTTGGCCTCCACTGCCTTCTGTGGCAGAGAATTCCACAGGTTCACCACACTCTGAGTGAAGAAATTTCTCCTCCTCTCGGTTCTAAATGGCATACCCCGTATCCTGAGACTGTGACCCCTGGTTCTGGACTCCCCAGCCATCGGGAACATCCTCCCTGCACCTAATATTTGGTCCCCAGAGAGGGGACGTATCAGATATTAAACTGATAAGAACAGAAACTACACTTGATCTGAGCCAAAAGGCCGAGAAGCGATAACCGGTAAACTCCCGCTCCTGCTCCATTCTTCCTCGGACTCTCTCTACTTCTTCAAAATGGTGTTGGGTGACTGAGCTTAGGTGTGAAGAGTGGCCGGCAGACTTTGAGCAAGAGAACATTTTTTGCCAGGACATCTAACCAAGATGAAAAGCCATCTGCGTAACACCCCCCTTCCCTTTGGCTGAGGTAACACGATCACAGCTTTTGCATTTTCGGGTGCTTAATCAACGGGCGCGCAGGATCTCAATGGAGCGCAGAATCGGTCCTGCAGCTGCCAAGTAAAGTCTGGGGTTTGCTAAGGCTGGTTCCCGGCAATAAGTCGTAGGAGACAGGCAGGGTGGCATGGGCAATAGACTGCAGCAGGCGTGGCGGGCAGGGCGGGGTGCATGTGCCCAACACCACCAACCCCCATCCACCCACCCACCCATCCTTTTCCAATGGAGGCGGCCGTGCCTGCAGTCGCACGGAAATCCAACAGGGGGCAACCTCCAGCTTAGCTGTCGAGCGGGAAACGTGGTGAGGCCTCACCCTGAAATATAGGCCAAGTCCCCATGGACAGATACGGGAAGAAAAACACAATGGTGGCTGCTTACCTTGCTGAGCAGGAGTGAAAGTGGCGTCAGCGGCGTTGGCAACATGGCGCACCGGCCGGGCGAGGAACAACGCGTAGCGAGCATCAACCTACGAAGGAAAGGAGAGCATGGTCAAGCAGCTGTAAAAAGTTTTCCTTCTTTTATAACAATATTGACTACAGTAATAACATATGGTCCAAAAAAGAAACAAAATCTGTTTTTGTTTTTCGAATCTCCCCGAAGGGAGCTGCACCGATCCTGGAAGCACTGCTATACCAGGTCGATGCGCGGAGTGGACGGAGCAAGCTCTTGTTCCATCTCCCTGTTCCAAAAATCAATTTAATATTCGGTCCACAGATAGGGGACGTATCAGATATTAAACTGATAAGAACAGAAACTACACTGGATCTGAGCAAAAAGGCCGAGAAGCAATAACTTCCTGAATGGATGTTTCCCATTTCACTGTCTGCGAAAAGTCTCTCAAAGTGGAAATGGCAACTCAAGCCCTCTGCTGGTGCCACTGCTGCTACTGTAGGGAGCCATGTGTTCAGCCTTATGTATATGTTTCCAGGGGATTGATGGTAACTCCCCTGGTGGTCTGGTGGTTAGGATGCAATATTTAAAACTCATTTGTCGTCCTGGGTTTGAACCCAGTCAGGGGATGATTTTCTGGTGCAGATTAATTGGCACCATCACTGACTGTGAAAAGACTGTCAAAGTGGAAATGGCACAGCTTCCAATGTGGCCATTCACAGTGCACTCTCTCCAAACACACACACTGTCGGCTTGCTTTTTTAAAGTCAGCAACGTGAGGATATTTCGCCTCTCACTTGTGGCAGTTTAAACATTGCCAACCTTTAACATTGTGTCTCTCTCGCGCTCTCTGTTTCGGGAAATGTCTGACTTGGAAACAATTAATTCTGGAACTGCCAGTTTAAAACTGCAGTAATTTTTCACACAATAACTGGAGTTAAATGTTTCAGGTGAGGAGACCAAGTCAATGGAGCGCGGAATCAGTCCTGCAGCTGCCAAGTAAAGTCTGGGGTTTCCTAAGGCTGGTTCCCGGCAATAAGTCATAGAAGACAGGCAGGGTGGCATGGGAATAGACTGCAGCAGGCGTGGCGGGCAGGGCGGGGTGCATGTGCCCAACACCACCAACCCCCACCCACCCACCCATCCTTTTCCAATAGAGGCGGCCGTTGCACAGAAATCCAACAGGGGGCAACCTCCAGCTTAGCTGTCGAGCAGGAAACGTGGTCAGGCCTCACCCTGAAATATCGGCCAAGTCCCCATGGACAGATACGGGAAGAAAAACACAATGGTGGCTGCTTACCTTGCTGAGCAGGAGTGAAAGTGGCGTCAGCGGCGTTGGCAACATGGCGCACCGGCCGGGTGAGAAACAACGCGTAGCGAGCAACAACCTACGAAGGAAAGGAGAGCATGGTCAAGCAGCTGTAAAAAGTTTTCCGTCTTTTCCAACAATATTGACTACAGTAATAACATATGGTCCAAAAAAGAAACAAAATCTGCTTTTTGTTTTTTGAATCTCCCCGAAGGGAGCTGCACCGATCCTGGAAGCACTGCAATACCAGGTCGATGCGCGGAGTGGACGGAGCAAGCTCTTGTTCCATCTCCCTGTTCCAAAAAGCAATTTAATATTCGGTCCCCAGATAGGGGACGTATCAGACATTAAACTGATAAGAACAGAAACTACACTTGATCTGAGCCAAAAGGCCGAGAAGCGATAACCGGTAAACTCCCGCTCCTGCTCCATTCTTCCTCGGACTCTCTCTCCTTCTTCAAAATGGTGTTGGGTGACTGAGCTTAGGTGTGAAGAGTGGCCGGCAGACTTTGAGCAAGAGAACATTTTTTGCCAGGACATCTAACCAAGATGAAAAGCCATCTGCGTAACACCCCCCTTCCCTTTGGCTGAGGTAACACGATCACAGCTTTTGCATTTTCGGGTGCTTAATCAACGGGCGCGCAGGATCTCAATGGAGCGCAGAATCGGTCCTGCAGCTGCCAAGTAAAGTCTGGGGTTTCCTAAGGCTGGTTCCCGGCAATAAATCGTAGGAGACAGGCAGGGTGGCATGGGCAATAGACTGCAGCAGGCGTGGCGGGCAGGGCGGGGTGCATGTGCCCAACACAACCAACCCCCACCCACCCACCCATCCTTTTCCAATAGAGGCGCCCGTGCCTGCAGTCGCACGGAAATCCAACAGGGGGCAACCTCCAGCTTAGCTGTCGAGCGGGAAACGTGGTCAGGCCTCACCCTGAAATATAGGCCAAGTCCCCATGGACAGATACGGGAAGAAAAACACAATGGTGGCTGCTTACCTTGCTGAGCAGGAGTGAAAGTGGCGTCAGCGGCGTTGGCAACATGGCACACCGGCCGGGCGAGGAACAACGCGTAGCGAGCAACAACCTACGAAGGAAAGGAGAGCATGGTCAAGCAGCTGTAAAAAGTTTTCCTTCTTTTATAACAATATTGACTACAGTAATAACATATGGTCCAAAAAAGAAACAAAATCTGCTTTTTGTTTTTCGAATCTCCCCGAAGGGAGCTGCACCGATCCTGGAAGCACTGCTATACCAGGTCGATGCGCGGAGTGGACGGAGCAAGCTCTCGTTCCATCTCTCTGTTCCAAAAATCAATTTAATATTCGGTCCCCAGATAGGGGACGTATCAGATATTAAACTGATAAGAACAGAAACTACACTGGATCTGAGCAAAAAGGCCGAGAAGCGATAACTTCCTGAATGGATGTTTCCCATTTCACTGTCTGCGAAAAGTCTCTCAAAGTGGAAATGGCAACTCAAGCCCTCTGCTGGTGACACTGCTGCTACTGTAGGGAGCCATGTGTTCAGCCTTATGTATCTGTTTCCAGGGGATTGATGGTAACTCCCCTGGTGGTCTAGTGGTTAGGATGCAATATTTAAAACTCATTTGTCGTCCTGGGTTTGAACCCAGTCAGGGGATGATTTTCTGGTGCAGATTAATTGGCACCGTCAAGAAAATCTCTCATCCTGAGCGCAATGCTCCACCCAAACCAGTGCCTTTTACTCACCTTAACACTCAGTTTGGAGCACAGTTTAATCTCACTGCTTTCAATGTGGCCATTCACAGTGCACTCTCTCCAAACACACACACTGTCTGCTTGCTTTTTTAAAGTCAGCAACGTGAAGTTATTTCGCCTCTCAATTGTGGCAGTTTAAACGTTGCCAACCGTTAACGTTGTGTCTCTCGCTCTCTCTGTTTCGGGAAATGTCTGATTTGGAAACAATTAATTCTGGAACTGCCAGTTTAAAACTGCAGTAATTTTTCACACAACAACTGGAGTTAAATGCTGCAGATCAGGAGACCAAGTCTGTGGAAAGTGGCACGTCCCAATACACAGGCTTGCAGCTTCCTGAAAAGTGACCTGAGACTGACGTCTTTCCCTCCAAGGTAAAACTGCAAGAGGGAAAAGGAAGAAAGGGAGTGGCACTCATCCAGACCAGGAGAAAACAAAAAACACCCCAGTTGCAATATATCAGCATTCTGAGTAATAATACAGGCTCCAAAAATCTGTTCAGCATTTTTAATATCTGGGCGCACCGTTCCCAGAGACAGTGCAAGAGCAACACAGGAGGCACGTTCAAATGCACCAGCAGCCCAAACAAATAATCCAGCAACTAATCTGTAACTCCTGCATGATCCCTTTAAATACCGCTGGTGGCGGGGGATGTGGGGGGTCTTTCATGCCCTTTAAGTTATGTTCAGCTGTGCGAGGTTGAGACAGTGCTTTGGATGGAGTGTGGAGTTCCAAAATAGAAGCAGTCCCTTTAAATCAGTGTCGTACAAATGAGTTACTGCCCCCGGGGTGCAATCGGAAAGCCGAGGCCAGTCGCTCCAAAATACAGCACAGCTCAGCCAGCATCTCCTTAGCAACCGCTGCCAGTGAATGATTATAATCACAAAAAGAATAGAGGTGGGAATGTCTGCAGCTTCCTCTGCAGTTTGTCAAGCAGTTATCTTAAAGTGTTTACACCATTGTTGTTTGGGCAATTGCTCGAGATGAGATTTCTTTTGAATCTTTTCCCTTCCTTCTTAAAGATTATTTTCTTCAAAATTTTAGAATTTTTCAACCCCAACCCACAGTTGTTCACAAGCTAAACTTGGGAACAAAACTCCATCCGTGCACAGCACAGTGACTGCCAGCCTGTGCTGATTTCCTCTCTCCTTTCTTTTTATCGTCATTTCAAACTACAATCAGTCCGTGTGCGGCTGCCAAGGTAAATGGCGAGGGAGGGCAGAAGGAAACCACCATGCAGGGGTGTGACGTGACGCTCGAGGAAGGGAACAGGCTTATCCTAGCTGCTCGAAAAGTGAAAACTATCCATACTGTAAAAAAGTCTGTCACACAAAACTTTTGACTTGAAATACAAAATAGCGAGCTTACCTGAGCGTGTGTCACAGCCTTTGCCCTCTGACCCCTTTATCTCTCCCAGCTGGTATCCTTTTTTTTGCCCTTTCAGTGTTACGTCCTGGTTTCTTGTGCTTACTGTAGCTTCCAGACTCCTCCTGGCAATACGCTTGGCCGGCCTCTACTTGTGAGTGCTCTGTGACAGATCAGCGCTCTGTATTCTTTCTGCCATCAGTCGTGGTTTCTAAAGGAGAAACATTTAACTCGTTCAATCATCTCTTGCCTGCGTAAAATCCAGGTAGAACCTAAAATGCTGCTGTTTCATCCGCTCCCAGCACTGTGTGTCTTGTCTTTTCCTCAGTTTGGGTGTGAGTGGGTATTGTTGTCTCCAGCCCTCCTGCTGACACAGACAGGTTTCAGGTACAGAGATGGGCCAACACCATGACCCCTCCCCCGACTCCAGCCCATTAAACAAAAGCAGACATCAGGCCCATTAACTGAGCAGAAATAAATGGTCAGAGAACTAAATCTGGCTTCACAATGGGCCACAAAAAAATCTTAAGGGGGGCAGACAGATCAGAGCAGGAGGGAGTTTACAAATTATAATTTCTTGGCTTTTGGTTAAGATCAAGTGTAACATTCTTAACAAATTACCATGTGATGTCCCCTATCTGGGGGCCAAATATTAAATTTTGCAACACAGAGATGGAATAAGGACTTGCTCCACCATTGCAGGGGCTGCAGGAAAGTTTCACTCTCCCCCCGCCCTCCTTCAGGGGAAACCTCGAAGTAACAGATCGACTATTGAATTCTTAGACCGAGATGCCTTTGAGTAGCTCACAATTATGGAGTCACTCACACCCTCTCTTCTCTCTCCAGCTCCTTCTTTGCTCGTGATCAATAATTAAGCATTTTTTCAATGTCAATTTATATTTTATTTCATAAAATTTACGGATACACACAGTTCAATGTAAAAAGAGAAATGAAATTTCAAGCAATACAGTTCAAACCAATACAACAATAACAACTTGCATTTATATAAGGCCTTTAATGGAGTGAAACTTCCCAAGGTGCTTCACAGGAGCGATTATCAAACAAAATTTGACACCAAGGCACAGAAGGAAGTATATGGACAGGTGACCAAAAGCTTGGTCAAAGTGGTAGGTTTTAAGGAGTGTTTTAAAGGAGGCGAGAGAGGTAGAGAGGCAGAGAGGTTTAGGGAGGGAATTCCAGAGCTTAGGGCCGAGGCAACTGAAGGCACGGTCACCAATGATGACATTTGGCCGAACGTCTTGTCGCCAGAACTGACCAACAGGGCCCGGGATGTAGCCTGAATGGCAGTGAGAATGGGAGGGGAGAGATTAAGGGAGGAAATGAGGGCAGTGAACTCAGAGGAGAGAGAGCATGATGAGTTGAGATGGACGTTGAAATCATCAAGGATGAGAAGTCGCTCGGTGCAGAGGCTGAGGGAGGAAATCAGTGAAGATATCTCAGTGAGAAACTTTGTGTGGGACTTGGGTGGGCGGTAGAGAATGAGGATTTTAAAGGAGAGGCAATTAAATGCAGATCGTACACACTACGATCCCGTTATTACAATTGAAGTCACAATCCAAATCTTCTAATACATTCTGTACAATACAAGGTGGGGTGGCCTTCCACGGTGCCTTTCCCCGTAGAGCTTTTGCGTAGGTCGCACCTCGCCTCAGTGCGTCCCGCAGCACGTACTCCTGGATCTTGGAATGTGCCACTCGGCAACACTCAATCCTGGACAGCTCCTTCAGCTGGAAGACCAGCAGGTCTCGGGTGGACCAAAGGGCCTTCTTCACCGACATGATGGTCTTCCAGCAGCAGTTGATATCTGCCTCTGTGTGCGTCCCGGGGATCAGCCCGTAGAGCACAGCGTCCTGTGTTATCGGACTGTTTGGGATGAACCGGGACATAGAGAACAGAGAAACATAGAAAATAGGAGCAAGAGTAGGCCATTCAAAATGATCATGGCTGATCGTCTAACTCAGTACCCTGTTCCCGCTTTTTCCCCATCTCCCTTGATCCCTTTAGCATGAAGAAATATATCTATCTCCTTCTTGAATACATCCAATGACTTGGCCTCCACTGCCTTCTGTGGCAGAGAATTCCACAGGTTCACCACACTCTGAGTGAAGAAATGTCTCCTCCTCTCGGTTCTAAATGGCATACCCCGTATCCTGAGACTGTGACCCCTGGTTCTGGACTCCCCAGCCATCGGGAACATCCTCCCTGCACCTAATATTTGGTCCCCAGAGAGGGGACGTATCAGATATTAAACTGATAAGAACAGAAACTACACTTGATCTGAGCCAAAAGGCCGAGAAGCGATAACCGGTAAACTCCCGCTCCTGCTCCATTCTTCCTCGGACTCTCTCTACTTCTTCAAAATGGTGTTGGGTGACTGAGCTTAGGTGTGAAGAGTGGCCGGCAGACTTTGAGCAAGAGAACATTTTTTGCCAGGACATCTAACCAAGATGAAAAGCCATCTGCGTAACACCCCCCTTCCCTTTGGCTGAGGTAACACGATCACAGCTTTTGCATTTTCGGGTGCTTAATCAACGGGCGCGCAGGATCTCAATGGAGCGCAGAATCGGTCCTGCAGCTGCCAAGTAAAGTCTGGGGTTTGCTAAGGCTGGTTCCCGGCAATAAGTCGTAGGAGACAGGCAGGGTGGCATGGGCAATAGACTGCAGCAGGCGTGGCGGGCAGGGCGGGGTGCATGTGCCCAACACCACCAACCCCCATCCACCCACCCACCCATCCTTTTCCAATGGAGGCGGCCGTGCCTGCAGTCGCACGGAAATCCAACAGGGGGCAACCTCCAGCTTAGCTGTCGAGCGGGAAACGTGGTGAGGCCTCACCCTGAAATATAGGCCAAGTCCCCATGGACAGATACGGGAAGAAAAACACAATGGTGGCTGCTTACCTTGCTGAGCAGGAGTGAAAGTGGCGTCAGCGGCGTTGGCAACATGGCGCAACGGCCGGGCGAGGAACAACGCGTAGCGAGCATCAACCTACGAAGGAAAGGAGAGCATGGTCAAGCAGCTGTAAAAAGTTTTCCTTCTTTTATAACAATATTGACTACAGTAATAACATATGGTCCAAAAAAGAAACAAAATCTGTTTTTTGTTTTTCGAATCTCCCCGAGGGGAGCTGCACCGATCCTGGAAGCACTGCGATACCAGGTCGATGCGCGGAGTGGACGGAGCAAGCTCTCGTTCCATCTCCCTGTTCCAAAAATCAATTTAATATTTGGTCCCCAGATAGGGGACGTATCAGATATTAAACTGATAAGAACAGAAACTACAATGGATCTTAGCCAAAAGGCCGAGAAGCGATAACCGGTAAACTCCCGCTCCTGCTCCATTCTTCCTCGGACTCTCTCTTCTTCTTCAAAATGGTGTTGGGTGACTGAGCTTAGGTGTGAAGAGTGGCCGGCAAACTTTGAGCAACACAATATTTTTTACCAGAACATCTAACCAAGATGAAAAGCCATCTCCGTAACACCCCCCTTCCCTTTGGCTGAGGTAACACGATCACAGCTTTTGCATTTTCGGGTGCTTAATCAACGGGCGCGCAGGATCTCAATGGAGCGCAGAATCGGTCCTGCAGCTGCCAAGTAAAGTCTGGGGTTTGCTAAGGCTGGTTCCCGGCAATAAGTCGTAGGAGACAGGCAGGGTGGCATGGGAATAGACTGCAGCAGGCGTGGCGGGCAGGGCGGGGTGCATGTGCCCAACACCACCAACCCCCATCCACCCACCCATCCTTTTCCAATGGAGGCGCCCGTGCCTGCAGTCGCACGGAAATCCAACAGGGGGCAACCTCCAGCTTAGCTGTCGAGCGGGAAACGTGGTGAGGCCTCACCCTGAAATATAGGCCAAGTCCCCATGGACAGATACGGGAAGAAAAACACAATGGTGGCTGCTTACCTTGCTGAGTAGGAGTGAAAGTGGCGTCAGCGGCGTTGGCAACATGGCACACCGGCCGGGCGAGGAACAACGCGTAGCGAGCAACAACCTACGAAGGAAAGGAGAGCATGGTCAAGCAGCTGTAAAAAGTTTTCCTTCTTTTATAACAATATTGACTACAGTAATAACATATGGTCCAAAAAAGAAACAAAATCTGTTTTTGTTTTTCGAATCTCCCCGAGGGGAGCTGCACCGATCCTGGAAGCACTGCTGTACCAGGTCGATGCGCGGAGTGGACGGAGCAAGCTCTCGTTCCATCTCTCTGTTCCAAAAATCAATTTATCATTCGGTCCCGAAGCCGAGAAGCGACAACCTCCTGAAGAGACGTTTCCCATTTCACTGACTGAAAAGACTGACTGTCAAAGTGGAAATGGCAACTCAAGCCCTCTGCTGGTGACACTGCTGCTACTGTAGGGAGCCATGTGTTCAGCCTCATGTATCTGTTTCCAGGGGATTGATGGCAATGCCCCTGGTGGTCCAGTGGTTAGGATGTAACATTTATAAATCCTTGTTGAGACCTGGGTTCGAATCCTGGTCAGGGGATGATTTTCAGGTGCAGATTAATTGGCACCATCAAGAAAATCTCTCATCCTGAGCGCAATGCTCCACCCAAACCAGTGCCTTTTACTCACCTTAACACTCAGTTAGCAGCACAGTTTGATCTCACAGCTTTCAATGTGGCCATTCACAGTGCACTCTCTCCAAACACACACACTGTCTGCTTGCTTTTTTAAAGTCAGCAACGTGAAGTTATTTCGCCTCTCACTTGTGGCAGTTTAAACGTTGCCAACCGTTAACATTGTGTCTCTCGCGCTCTCTGTTTCGGGAAATGTCTGATTTGGAAACAATTAATTCTGGAACTGCAATTTTAAAACTGCAGTAATTTTTCACACAACAACTGGAGTTAAATGCTTCAGGTCAGGAGACCAAGTCTGTGGAAAGTGGCATGTCCCAATACACAGGCTTGCAGCTTCCTGAAAAGTGACCTGAGACTGACGTCTTTCCCTCCAAGGTAAAACTGCAAGAGGGAAAAGGAAGAAAGGGAGTGGCACTCATCCAGACCAGGAGAAAACAAACAACACCCCAGTTGCAATATCTCAGCATTCTGAGTAATAATCCAGGCTCCAAAAATCTGTTCAGCATTTTTAATATCTGGGCGCACCGTTCCCAGAGACAGTGCAAGAGCAACACAGGAGGCACGTTCAAATGCACTAGCAGCCCAAACAAATAATCCAGCAACTAATCTGTAACTCCTGCATGATCCCTTTAAATACCGCTGGTGGCGGGGGATGTGGGGGGTCTTTCATGCCCTTTAAGTTATGTTCAGCTGTGCGAGGTTGAGACAGTGCTTTGGATGGAGTGTGGAGTTCCAAAATAGAAGCAGTCCCTTTAAATCAGTGTCGTACAAATGAGTTACTGCCCCCGGGGTGCAATCGGAAAAACCGAGGCCAGTACCAATCAGAGGTGTGACGTGACGCTCTACGAAGGGAACAGGCTTATCCTAGCTGCTAGAAAAGTGAAAACTATCCATACTGTAAAAAAGTCTGTCACACAAAACTTTTGACTTGAAATACAAAATAGCGAGCTTACCTGAGCGTGTGTCACAGCCTTTGCCCTCTGACCCCTTTATCTCTCCCAGCTGGTATCCTTTTTTTTGCCCTTTCAGTGTTACGTCCTGGTTTCTTGTGCTTACTGTAGCTTCCAGACTCCTCCTGGCAATACGCTTGGCCGGCCTCTACTTGTGAGTGCTCTGTGACAGATCAGCGCTCTGTATTCTTTCTGCCATCAGTCGTGGTTTCTAAAGGAGAAACATTTAACTCGTTCAATCATCTCTTGCCTGCGTAAAATCCAGGTAGAACCTAAAATGCTGCTGTTTCATCCGCTCCCAGCACTGTGTGTCTTGTCTTTTCCTCAGTTTGGGTGTGAGTGGGTATTGTTGTCTCCAGCCCTCCTGCTGACACAGACAGGTTTCAGGTACAGAGATGGGCCAACACCATGACCCCTCCCCCGACTCCAGCCCATTAAACAAAAGCAGACATCAGGCCCATTAACTGAGCAGAAATAAATGGTCAGAGAACTAAATCTGGCTTCACAATGGGCCACAAAAAAATCTTAAGGGGGGCAGACAGATCAGAGCAGGAGGGAGTTTACAAATTATAATTTCTTGGCTTTTGGTTAAGATCAAGTGTAACATTCTTAACAAATTACCATGTGATGTCCCCTATCTGGGGGCCAAATATTAAATTTTGCAACACAGAGATGGAATAAGGACTTGCTCCACCATTGCAGGGGCTGCAGGAAAGTTTCACTCTCCCCCCGCCCTCCTTCAGGGGAAACCTCGAAGTAACAGATCAACTATTGAATTCTTAGACCGAGATGCCTTTGAGTAGCTCACAATTATGGAGTCACTCACACCCTCTCTTCTCTCTCCAGCTCCTTCTTTGCTCGTGATCAATAATTAAGCATTTTTTCAATGTCAATTTATATTTTATTTCATAAAATTTACGGATACACACAGTTCAATGTAAAAAGAGAAATGAAATTTCAAGCAATACAGTTCAAACCAATACAACAATAACAACTTGCATTTATATAAGGCCTTTAATGGAGTGAAACTTCCCAAGGTGCTTCACAGGAGCGATTATCAAACAAAATTTGACACCAAGGCACAGAAGGAAGTATATGGACAGGTGACCAAAAGCTTGGTCAAAGTGGTAGGTTTTAAGGAGTGTTTTAAAGGAGGCGAGAGAGGTAGAGAGGCAGAGAGGTTTAGGGAGGGAATTCCAGAGCTTAGGGCCGAGGCAACTGAAGGCACGGTCACCAATGATGACATTTGGCCGAACGTCTTGTCGCCAGAACTGACCAACAGGGCCCGGGATGTAGCCTGAATGGCAGTGAGAATGGGAGGGGAGAGATTAAGGGAGGAAATGAGGGCAGTGAACTCAGAGGAGAGAGAGCATGATGAGTTGAGATGGACGTTGAAATCATCAAGGATGAGAAGTCGCTCGGTGCAGAGGCTGAGGGAGGAAATCAGTGAAGATATCTCAGTGAGAAACTTTGTGTGGGACTTGGGTGGGCGGTAGAGAATGAGGATTTTAAAGGAGAGGCAATTAAATGCAGATCGTACACACTACGATCCCGTTATTACAATTGAAGTCACAATCCAAATCTTCTAATACATTCTGTACAATACAAGGTGGGGTGGCCTTCCACGGTGCCTTTCCCCGTAGAGCTTTTGCGTAGGTCGCACCTCGCCTCAGTGCGTCCCGCAGCACGTACTCCTGGATCTTGGAATGTGCCACTCGGCAACACTCAATCCTGGACAGCTCCTTCAGCTGGAAGACCAGCAGGTCTCGGGTGGACCAAAGGGCCTTCTTCACCGACATGATGGTCTTCCAGCAGCAGTTGATATCTGCCTCTGTGTGCGTCCCGGGGATCAGCCCGTAGAGCACAGCGTCCTGTGTTATCGGACTGTTTGGGATGAACCGGGACATAGAGAACAGAGAAACATAGAAAATAGGAGCAAGAGTAGGCCATTCAAAATGATCATGGCTGATCGTCTAACTCAGTACCCTGTTCCCGCTTTTTCCCCATCTCCCTTGATCCCTTTAGCATGAAGAAATATATCTATCTCCTTCTTGAATACATCCAATGACTTGGCCTCCACTGCCTTCTGTGGCAGAGAATTCCACAGGTTCACCACACTCTGAGTGAAGAAATGTCTCCTCCTCTCGGTTCTAAATGGCATACCCCGTATCCTGAGACTGTGACCCCTGGTTCTGGACTCCCCAGCCATCGGGAACATCCTCCCTGCACCTAATATTTGGTCCCCAGAGAGGGGACGTATCAGATATTAAACTGATAAGAACAGAAACTACACTTGATCTGAGCCAAAAGGCCGAGAAGCGATAACCGGTAAACTCCCGCGCCTGCTCCATTCTTCCTCGGACTCTCTCTACTTCTTCAAAATGGTGTTGGGTGACTGAGCTTAGGTGTGAAGAGTGGCCGGCAGACTTTGAGCAAGAGAACATTTTTTGCCAGGACATCTAACCAAGATGAAAAGCCATCTGCGTAACACCCCCCTTCCCTTTGGCTGAGGTAACACGATCACAGCTTTTGCATTTTCGGGTGCTTAATCAACGGGCGCGCAGGATCTCAATGGAGCGCAGAATCGGTCCTGCAGCTGCCAAGTAAAGTCTGGGGTTTGCTAAGGCTGGTTCCCGGCAATAAGTCGTAGGAGACAGGCAGGGTGGCATGGGCAATAGACTGCAGCAGGCGTGGCGGGCAGGGCGGGGTGCATGTGCCCAACACCACCAACCCCCATCCACCCACCCACCCATCCTTTTCCAATGGAGGCGGCCGTGCCTGCAGTCGCACGGAAATCCAACAGGGGGCAACCTCCAGCTTAGCTGTCGAGCGGGAAACGTGGTGAGGCCTCACCCTGAAATATAGGCCAAGTCCCCATGGACAGATACGGGAAGAAAAACACAATGGTGGCTGCTTACCTTGCTGAGCAGGAGTGAAAGTGGCGTCAGCGGCGTTGGCAACATGGCGCAACGGCCGGGCGAGGAACAACGCGTAGCGAGCATCAACCTACGAAGGAAAGGAGAGCATGGTCAAGCAGCTGTAAAAAGTTTTCCTTCTTTTATAACAATATTGACTACAGTAATAACATATGGTCCAAAAAAGAAACAAAATCTGTTTTTTGTTTTTCGAATCTCCCCGAGGGGAGCTGCACCGATCCTGGAAGCACTGCGATACCAGGTCGATGCGCGGAGTGGACGGAGCAAGCTCTCGTTCCATCTCCCTGTTCCAAAAATCAATTTAATATTTGGTCCCCAGATAGGGAACGTATCAGATATTAAACTGATAAGAACAGAAACTACAATGGATCTTAGCCAAAAGGCCGAGAAGCGATAACCGGTAAACTCCCGCTCCTGCTCCATTCTTCCTCGGACTCTCTCTTCTTCTTCAAAATGGTGTTGGGTGACTGAGCTTAGGTGTGAAGAGTGGCCGGCAAACTTTGAGCAACACAATATTTTTTACCAGAACATCTAACCAAGATGAAAAGCCATCTCCGTAACACCCCCCTTCCCTTTGGCTGAGGTAACACGATCACAGCTTTTGCATTTTCGGGTGCTTAATCAACGGGCGCGCAGGATCTCAATGGAGCGCAGAATCGGTCCTGCAGCTGCCAAGTAAAGTCTGGGGTTTGCTAAGGCTGGTTCCCGGCAATAAGTCGTAGGAGACAGGCAGGGTGGCATGGGAATAGACTGCAGCAGGCGTGGCGGGCAGGGCGGGGTGCATGTGCCCAACACCACCAACCCCCATCCACCCACCCATCCTTTTCCAATGGAGGCGGCCGTGCCTGCAGTCGCACGGAAATCCAACAGGGGGCAACCTCCAGCTTAGCTGTCGAGCGGGAAACGTGGTGAGGCCTCACCCTGAAATATAGGCCAAGTCCCCATGGACAGATACGGGAAGAAAAACACAATGGTGGCTGCTTACCTTGCTGGGCAGGAGTGAAAGTGGCGTCAGCGGCGTTGGCAACATGGCGCAACGGCCGGGCGAGGAACAACGCGTAGCGAGCATCAACCTACGAAGGAAAGGAGAGCATGGTCAAGCAGCTGTAAAAAGTTTTCCTTCTTTTATAACAATATTGACTACAGTAATAACATATGGTCCAAAAAAGAAACAAAATCTGTTTTTGTTTTTCGAATCTCCCCGAGGGGAGCTGCACCGATCCTGGAAGCACTGCTGTACCAGGTCGATGCGCGGAGTGGACGGAGCAATCTCTCGTTCCATCTCTCTGTTCCAAAAATCAATTTATCATTCGGTCCCGAAGCCGAGAAGCGACAACCTCCTGAAGAGACGTTTCCCATTTCACTGACTGAAAAGACTGACTGTCAAAGTGGAAATGGCAACTCAAGCCCTCTGCTGGTGACACTGCTGCTACTGTAGGGAGCCATGTGTTCAGCCTCATGTATCTGTTTCCAGGGGATTGATGGCAATGCCCCTGGTGGTCCAGTGGTTAGGATGTAACATTTATAAATCCTTGTTGAGACCTGGGTTCGAATCCTGGTCAGGGGATGATTTTCAGGTGCAGATTAATTGGCACCATCAAGAAAATCTCTCATCCTGAGCGCAATGCTCCACCCAAACCAGTGCCTTTTACTCACCTTCACACTCAGTTGGGAGCACAGTTTAATCTCACAGCTTTCAATGTGGCCATTCACAGTGCACTCTCTCCAAACACACACACTGTCTGCTTGCTTTTTTAAAGTCAGCAACGTGAAGTTATTTCGCCTCTCGCTTGTGGCAGTTTAAACGTTAACATTGTGTCTCTCTCGCGCTCTCTGTTTCGGGAAATGTCTGATTTGGAAACAATTAATTCTGGAACTGCCAGTTTAAAACTGCAGTAATTTTTCACACAACAACTGGAGTTAAATGCTTCAGGTCAGGAGACCAAGTCTGTGGAAAGTGGCATGTCCCAATACACAGGCTTGCAGCTTCCTGAAAAGTGACCTGAGACTGACGTCTTTCCCTCCAAGGTAAAACTGCAAGAGGGAAAAGGAAGAAAGGGAGTGGCACTCATCCAGAACAGAAGAAAACAAACAACACCCCAGTTGCAATATCTCAGCATTCTGAGTAATAATCCAGGCTCCAAAAATCTGTTCAGCATTTTTAATATCTGGGCGCACCGTTCCCAGAGACAGTGCAAGAGCAACACAGGAGGCACGTTCAAATGCACTAGCAGCCCAAACAAATAATCCAGCAACTAATCTGTAACTCCTGCATGATCCCTTTAAATACCGCTGGTGGCGGGGGATGTGGGGGGTCTTTCATGCCCTTTAAGTTATGTTCAGCTGTGCGAGGTTGAGACAGTGCTTTGGATGGAGTGTGGAGTTCCAAAATAGAAGCAGTCCCTTTAAATCAGTGTCGTACAAATGAGTTACTGCCCCCGGGGTGCAATCGGAAAAACCGAGGCCAGTACCAATCAGAGGTGTGACGTGACGCTCTACGAAGGGAACAGGCTTATCCTAGCTGCTAGAAAAGTGAAAACTATCCATACTGTAAAAAAGTCTGTCACACAAAACTTTTGACTTGAAATACAAAATAGCGAGCTTACCTGAGCGTGTGTCACAGCCTTTGCCCTCTGACCCCTTTATCTCTCCCAGCTGGTATCCTTTTTTTTGCCCTTTCAGTGTTACGTCCTGGTTTCTTGTGCTTACTGTAGCTTCCAGACTCCTCCTGGCAATACGCTTGGCCGGCCTCTACTTGTGAGTGCTCTGTGACAGATCAGCGCTCTGTATTCTTTCTGCCATCAGTCGTGGTTTCTAAAGGAGAAACATTTAACTCGTTCAATCATCTCTTGCCTGCGTAAAATCCAGGTAGAACCTAAAATGCTGCTGTTTCATCCGCTCCCAGCACTGTGTGTCTTGTCTTTTCCTCAGTTTGGGTGTGAGTGGGTATTGTTGTCTCCAGCCCTCCTGCTGACACAGACAGGTTTCAGGTACAGAGATGGGCCAACACCATGACCCCTCCCCCGACTCCAGCCCATTAAACAAAAGCAGACATCAGGCCCATTAACTGAGCAGAAATAAATGGTCAGAGAACTAAATCTGGCTTCACAATGGGCCACAAAAAAATCTTAAGGGGGGCAGACAGATCAGAGCAGGAGGGAGTTTACAAATTATAATTTCTTGGCTTTTGGTTAAGATCAAGTGTAACATTCTTAACAAATTACCATGTGATGTCCCCTATCTGGGGGCCAAATATTAAATTTTGCAACACAGAGATGGAATAAGGACTTGCTCCACCATTGCAGGGGCTGCAGGAAAGTTTCACTCTCCCCCCGCCCTCCTTCAGGGGAAACCTCGAAGTAACAGATCGACTATTGAATTCTTAGACCGAGATGCCTTTGAGTAGCTCACAATTATGGAGGCACTCACACCCTCTCTTCTCTCTCCAGCTCCTTCTTTGCTCGTGATCAATAATTAAGCATTTTTTCAATGTCAATTTATATTTTATTTCATAAAATTTACGGATACACACAGTTCAATGTAAAAAGAGAAATGAAATTTCAAGCAATACAGTTCAAACCAATACAACAATAACAACTTGCATTTATATAAGGCCTTTAATGGAGTGAAACTTCCCAAGGTGCTTCACAGGAGCGATTATCAAACAAAATTTGACACCAAGGCACAGAAGGAAGTATATGGACAGGTGACCAAAAGCTTGGTCAAAGTGGTAGGTTTTAAGGAGTGTTTTAAAGGAGGCGAGAGAGGTAGAGAGGCAGAGAGGTTTAGGGAGGGAATTCCAGAGCTTAGGGCCGAGGCAACTGAAGGCACGGTCACCAATGATGACATTTGGCCGAACGTCTTGTCGCCAGAACTGACCAACAGGGCCCGGGATGTAGCCTGAATGGCAGTGAGAATGGGAGGGGAGAGATTAAGGGAGGAAATGAGGGCAGTGAACTCAGAGGAGAGAGAGCATGATGAGTTGAGATGGACGTTGAAATCATCAAGGATGAGAAGTCGCTCGGTGCAGAGGCTGAGGGAGGAAATCAGTGAAGATATCTCAGTGAGAAACTTTGTGTGGGACTTGGGTGGGCGGTAGAGAATGAGGATTTTAAAGGAGAGGCAATTAAATGCAGATCGTACACACTACGATCCCGTTATTACAATTGAAGTCACAATCCAAATCTTCTAATACATTCTGTACAATACAAGGTGGGGTGGCCTTCCACGGTGCCTTTCCCCGTAGAGCTTTTGCGTAGGTCGCACCTCGCCTCAGTGCGTCCCGCAGCACGTACTCCTGGATCTTGGAATGTGCCACTCGGCAACACTCAATCCTGGACAGCTCCTTCAGCTGGAAGACCAGCAGGTCTCGGGTGGACCAAAGGGCCTTCTTCACCGACATGATGGTCTTCCAGCAGCAGTTGATATCTGCCTCTGTGTGCGTCCCGGGGATCAGCCCGTAGAGCACAGCGTCCTGTGTTATCGGACTGTTTGGGATGAACCGGGACATAGAGAACAGAGAAACATAGAAAATAGGAGCAAGAGTAGGCCATTCAAAATGATCATGGCTGATCGTCTAACTCAGTACCCTGTTCCCGCTTTTTCCCCATCTCCCTTGATCCCTTTAGCATGAAGAAATATATCTATCTCCTTCTTGAATACATCCAATGACTTGGCCTCCACTGCCTTCTGTGGCAGAGAATTCCACAGGTTCACCACACTCTGAGTGAAGAAATGTCTCCTCCTCTCGGTTCTAAATGGCATACCCCGTATCCTGAGACTGTGACCCCTGGTTCTGGACTCCCCAGCCATCGGGAACATCCTCCCTGCACCTAATATTTGGTCCCCAGAGAGGGGACGTATCAGATATTAAACTGATAAGAACAGAAACTACACTTGATCTGAGCCAAAAGGCCGAGAAGCGATAACCGGTAAACTCCCGCTCCTGCTCCATTCTTCCTCGGACTCTCTCTACTTCTTCAAAATGGTGTTGGGTGACTGAGCTTAGGTGTGAAGAGTGGCCGGCAGACTTTGAGCAAGAGAACATTTTTTGCCAGGACATCTAACCAAGATGAAAAGCCATCTGCGTAACACCCCCCTTCCCTTTGGCTGAGGTAACACGATCACAGCTTTTGCATTTTCGGGTGCTTAATCAACGGGCGCGCAGGATCTCAATGGAGCGCAGAATCGGTCCTGCAGCTGCCAAGTAAAGTCTGGGGTTTGCTAAGGCTGGTTCCCGGCAATAAGTCGTAGGAGACAGGCAGGGTGGCATGGGCAATAGACTGCAGCAGGCGTGGCGGGCAGGGCGGGGTGCATGTGCCCAACACCACCAACCCCCATCCACCCACCCACCCACCCATCCATCCTTTTCCAATGGAGGCGGCCGTGCCTGCAGTCGCACGGAAATCCAACAGGGGGCAACCTCCAGCTTAGCTGTCGAGCGGGAAACGTGGTGAGGCCTCACCCTGAAATATAGGCCAAGTCCCCATGGACAGATACGGGAAGAAAAACACAATGGTGGCTGCTTACCTTGCTGAGCAGGAGTGAAAGTGGCGTCAGCGGCGTTGGCAACATGGCGCAACGGCCGGGCGAGGAACAACGCGTAGCGAGCATCAACCTACGAAGGAAAGAAGAGCATGGTCAAGCAGCTGTAAAAAGTTTTCCTTCTTTTATAACAATATTGACTACAGTAATAACATATGGTCCAAAAAAGAAACAAAATCTGTTTTTTGTTTTTCGAATCTCCCCGAGGGGAGCTGCACCGATCCTGGAAGCACTGCGATACCAGGTCGATGCGCGGAGTGGACGGAGCAAGCTCTCGTTCCATCTCCCTGTTCCAAAAATCAATTTAATATTTGGTCCCCAGATAGGGAACGTATCAGATATTAAACTGATAAGAACAGAAACTACAATGGATCTTAGCCAAAAGGCCGAGAAGCGATAACCGGTAAACTCCCGCTCCTGCTCCATTCTTCCTCGGACTCTCTCTTCTTCTTCAAAATGGTGTTGGGTGACTGAGCTTAGGTGTGAAGAGTGGCCGGCAAACTTTGAGCAACACAATATTTTTTACCAGAACATCTAACCAAGATGAAAAGCCATCTCCGTAACACCCCCCTTCCCTTTGGCTGAGGTAACACGATCACAGCTTTTGCATTTTCGGGTGCTTAATCAACGGGCGCGCAGGATCTCAATGGAGCGCAGAATCGGTCCTGCAGCTGCCAAGTAAAGTCTGGGGTTTGCTAAGGCTGGTTCCCGGCAATAAGTCGTAGGAGACAGGCAGGGTGGCATGGGAATAGACTGCAGCAGGCGTGGCGGGCAGGGCGGGGTGCATGTGCCCAACACCACCAACCCCCATCCACCACCCATCCTTTTCCAATGGAGGCGCCCGTGCCTGCAGTCGCACGGAAATCCAACAGGGGGCAACCTCCAGCTTAGCTGTCGAGCGGGAAACGTGGTGAGGCCTCACCCTGAAATATAGGCCAAGTCCCCATGGACAGATACGGGAAGAAAAACACAATGGTGGCTGCTTACCTTGCTGAGCAGGAGTGAAAGTGGCGTCAGCGGCGTTGGCAACATGGCGCAACGGCCGGGCGAGGAACAACGCGTAGCGAGCATCAACCTACGAAGGAAAGGAGAGCATGGTCAAGCAGCTGTAAAAAGTTTTCCTTCTTTTATAACAATATTGACTACAGTAATAACATATGGTCCAAAAAAGAAACAAAATCTGTTTTTGTTTTTCGAATCTCCCCGAGGGGAGCTGCACCGATCCTGGAAGCACTGCTGTACCAGGTCGATGCGCGGAGTGGACGGAGCAATCTCTCGTTCCATCTCTCTGTTCCAAAAATCAATTTATCATTCGGTCCCGAAGCCGAGAAGCGACAACCTCCTGAAGAGACGTTTCCCATTTCACTGACTGAAAAGACTGACTGTCAAAGTGGAAATGGCAACTCAAGCCCTCTGCTGGTGACACTGCTGCTACTGTAGGGAGCCATGTGTTCAGCCTCATGTATCTGTTTCCAGGGGATTGATGGCAATGCCCCTGGTGGTCCAGTGGTTAGGATGTAACATTTATAAATCCTTGTTGAGACCTGGGTTCGAATCCTGGTCAGGGGATGATTTTCAGGTGCAGATTAATTGGCACCATCAAGAAAATCTCTCATCCTGAGCGCAATGCTCCACCCAAACCAGTGCCTTTTACTCACCTTAACACTCAGTTAGCAGCACAGTTTGATCTCACAGCTTTCAATGTGGCCATTCACAGTGCACTCTCTCCAAACACACACACTGTCTGCTTGCTTTTTTAAAGTCAGCAACGTGAAGTTATTTCGCCTCTCACTTGTGGCAGTTTAAACGTTGCCAACCGTTAACATTGTGTCTCTCGCGCTCTCTGTTTCGGGAAATGTCTGATTTGGAAACAATTAATTCTGGAACTGCAATTTTAAAACTGCAGTAATTTTTCACACAACAACTGGAGTTAAATGCTTCAGGTCAGGAGACCAAGTCTGTGGAAAGTGGCATGTCCCAATACACAGGCTTGCAGCTTCCTGAAAAGTGACCTGAGACTGACGTCTTTCCCTCCAAGGTAAAACTGCAAGAGGGAAAAGGAAGAAAGGGAGTGGCACTCATCCAGAACAGAAGAAAACAAACAACACCCCAGTTGCAATATCTCAGCATTCTGAGTAATAATCCAGGCTCCAAAAATCTGTTCAGCATTTTTAATATCTGGGCGCACCGTTCCCAGAGACAGTGCAAGAGCAACACAGGAGGCACGTTCAAATGCACTAGCAGCCCAAACAAATAATCCAGCAACTAATCTGTAACTCCTGCATGATCCCTTTAAATACCGCTGGTGGCGGGGGATGTGGGGGGTCTTTCATGCCCTTTAAGTTATGTTCAGCTGTGCGAGGTTGAGACAGTGCTTTGGATGGAGTGTGGAGTTCCAAAATAGAAGCAGTCCCTTTAAATCAGTGTCGTACAAATGAGTTACTGCCCCCGGGGTGCAATCGGAAAAACCGAGGCCAGTACCAATCAGAGGTGTGACGTGACGCTCGAGGAAGGGAACAGGCTTATCCTAGCTGCTCGAAAAGTGAAAACTATCCATACTGTAAAAAAGTCTGTCACACAAAACTTTTGACTTGAAATACAAAATAGCGAGCTTACCTGAGCGTGTGTCACAGCCTTTGCCCTCTGACCCCTTTATCTCTCCCAGCTGGTATCCTTTTTTTTGCCCTTTCAGTGTTACGTCCTGGTTTCTTGTGCTTACTGTAGCTTCCAGACTCCTCCTGGCAATACGCTTGGCCGGCCTCTACTTGTGAGTGCTCTGTGACAGATCAGCGCTCTGTATTCTTTCTGCCATCAGTCGTGGTTTCTAAAGGAGAAACATTTAACTCGTTCAATCATCTCTTGCCTGCGTAAAATCCAGGTAGAACCTAAAATGCTGCTGTTTCATCCGCTCCCAGCACTGTGTGTCTTGTCTTTTCCTCAGTTTGGGTGTGAGTGGGTATTGTTGTCTCCAGCCCTCCTGCTGACACAGACAGGTTTCAGGTACAGAGATGGGCCAACACCATGACCCCTCCCCCGACTCCAGCCCATTAAACAAAAGCAGACATCAGGCCCATTAACTGAGCAGAAATAAATGGTCAGAGAACTAAATCTGGCTTCACAATGGGCCACAAAAAAATCTTAAGGGGGGCAGACAGATCAGAGCAGGAGGGAGTTTACAAATTATAATTTCTTGGCTTTTGGTTAAGATCAAGTGTAACATTCTTAACAAATTACCATGTGATGTCCCCTATCTGGGGGCCAAATATTAAATTTTGCAACACAGAGATGGAATAAGGACTTGCTCCACCATTGCAGGGGCTGCAGGAAAGTTTCACTCTCCCCCCGCCCTCCTTCAGGGGAAACCTCGAAGTAACAGATCGACTATTGAATTCTTAGACCGAGATGCCTTTGAGTAGCTCACAATTATGGAGTCACTCACACCCTCTCTTCTCTCTCCAGCTCCTTCTTTGCTCGTGATCAATAATTAAGCATTTTTTCAATGTCAATTTATATTTTATTTCATAAAATTTACGGATACACACAGTTCAATGTAAAAAGAGAAATGAAATTTCAAGCAATACAGTTCAAACCAATACAACAATAACAACTTGCATTTATATAAGGCCTTTAATGGAGTGAAACTTCCCAAGGTGCTTCACAGGAGCGATTATCAAACAAAATTTGACACCAAGGCACAGAAGGAAGTATATGGACAGGTGACCAAAAGCTTGGTCAAAGTGGTAGGTTTTAAGGAGTGTTTTAAAGGAGGCGAGAGAGGTAGAGAGGCAGAGAGGTTTAGGGAGGGAATTCCAGAGCTTAGGGCCGAGGCAACTGAAGGCACGGTCACCAATGATGACATTTGGCCGAACGTCTTGTCGCCAGAACTGACCAACAGGGCCCGGGATGTAGCCTGAATGGCAGTGAGAATGGGAGGGGAGAGATTAAGGGAGGAAATGAGGGCAGTGAACTCAGAGGAGAGAGAGCATGATGAGTTGAGATGGACGTTGAAATCATCAAGGATGAGAAGTCGCTCGGTGCAGAGGCTGAGGGAGGAAATCAGTGAAGATATCTCAGTGAGAAACTTTGTGTGGGACTTGGGTGGGCGGTAGAGAATGAGGATTTTAAAGGAGAGGCAATTAAATGCAGATCGTACACACTACGATCCCGTTATTACAATTGAAGTCACAATCCAAATCTTCTAATACATTCTGTACAATACAAGGTGGGGTGGCCTTCCACGGTGCCTTTCCCCGTAGAGCTTTTGCGTAGGTCGCACCTCGCCTCAGTGCGTCCCGCAGCACGTACTCCTGGATCTTGGAATGTGCCACTCGGCAACACTCAATCCTGGACAGCTCCTTCAGCTGGAAGACCAGCAGGTCTCGGGTGGACCAAAGGGCCTTCTTCACCGACATGATGGTCTTCCAGCAGCAGTTGATATCTGCCTCTGTGTGCGTCCCGGGGAACAGCCCGTAGAGCACAGCGTCCTGTGTTATCGGACTGTTTGGGATGAACCGGGACATAGAGAACAGAGAAACATAGAAAATAGGAGCAAGAGTAGGCCATTCAAAATGATCATGGCTGATCGTCTAACTCAGTACCCTGTTCCCGCTTTTTCCCCATCTCCCTTGATCCCTTTAGCATGAAGAAATATATCTATCTCCTTCTTGAATACATCCAATGACTTGGCCTCCACTGCCTTCTGTGGCAGAGAATTCCACAGGTTCACCACACTCTGAGTGAAGAAATGTCTCCTCCTCTCGGTTCTAAATGGCATACCCCGTATCCTGAGACTGTGACCCCTGGTTCTGGACTCCCCAGCCATCGGGAACATCCTCCCTGCACCTAATATTTGGTCCCCAGAGAGGGGACGTATCAGATATTAAACTGATAAGAACAGAAACTACACTTGATCTGAGCCAAAAGGCCGAGAAGCGATAACCGGTAAACTCCCGCTCCTGCTCCATTCTTCCTCGGACTCTCTCTACTTCTTCAAAATGGTGTTGGGTGACTGAGCTTAGGTGTGAAGAGTGGCCGGCAGACTTTGAGCAAGAGAACATTTTTTGCCAGGACATCTAACCAAGATGAAAAGCCATCTGCGTAACACCCCCCTTCCCTTTGGCTGAGGTAACACGATCACAGCTTTTGCATTTTCGGGTGCTTAATCAACGGGCGCGCAGGATCTCAATGGAGCGCAGAATCGGTCCTGCAGCTGCCAAGTAAAGTCTGGGGTTTGCTAAGGCTGGTTCCCGGCAATAAGTCGTAGGAGACAGGCAGGGTGGCATGGGCAATAGACTGCAGCAGGCGTGGCGGGCAGGGCGGGGTGCATGTGCCCAACACCACCAACCCCCATCCACCCACCCACCCATCCTTTTCCAATGGAGGCGGCCGTGCCTGCAGTCGCACGGAAATCCAACAGGGGGCAACCTCCAGCTTAGCTGTCGAGCGGGAAACGTGGTGAGGCCTCACCCTGAAATATAGGCCAAGTCCCCATGGACAGATACGGGAAGAAAAACACAATGGTGGCTGCTTACCTTGCTGGGCAGGAGTGAAAGTGGCGTCAGCGGCGTTGGCAACATGGCGCAACGGCCGGGCGAGGAACAACGCGGAGCGAGCAACAACCTACGAAGGAAAGGAGAGCATGGTCAAGCAGCTGTAAAAAGTTTTCCTTCTTTTATAACAATATTGACTACAGTAATAACATATGGTCCAAAAAAGAAACAAAATCTGTTTTTTGTGTTTCGAATCTCCCCGAGGGGAGCTGCACCGATCCTGGAAGCACTGCGATACCAGGTCGATGCGCGGAGTGGACGGAGCAAGCTCTCGTTCCATCTCCCTGTTCCAAAAATCAATTTAATATTTGGTCCCCAGATAGGGGACGTATCAGATATTAAACTGATAAGAACAGAAACTACACTGGATCTTAGCCAAAAGGCCGAGAAGCGATAACCGGTAAACTCCCGCTCCTGCTCCATTCTTCCTCGGACTCTCTCTTCTTCTTCAAAATGGTGTTGGGTGACTGAGCTTAGGTGTGAAGAGTGGCCGGCAAACTTTGAGCAACACAATATTTTTTACCAGAACATCTAACCAAGATGAAAAGCCATCTCCGTAACACCCCCCTTCCCTTTGGCTGAGGTAACACGATCACAGCTTTTGCATTTTCGGGTGCTTAATCAACGGGCGCGCAGGATCTCAATGGAGCGCAGAATCGGTCCTGCAGCTGCAAGTAAAGTCTGGGGTTTGCTAAGGCTGGTTCCCGGCAATAAGTCGTAGGAGACAGGCAGGGTGGCATGGGAATAGACTGCAGCAGGCGTGGCGGGCAGGGCGGGGTGCATGTGCCCAACACCACCAACCCCCATCCACCCACCCATCCTTTTCCAATAGAGGCGGCCGTGCCTGCAGTCGCACGGAAATCCAACAGGGGGCAACCTCCAGCTTAGCTGTCGAGCGGGAAACGTGGTGAGGCCTCACCCTGAAATATAGGCCAAGTCCCCATGGACAGATACGGGAAGAAAAACACAATGGTGGCTGCTTACCTTGCTGGGCAGGAGTGAAAGTGGCGTCAGCGGCGTTGGCAACATGGCGCAACGGCCGGGCGAGGAACAACGCGGAGCGAGCAACAACCTACGAAGGAAAGGAGAGCATGGTCAAGCAGCTGTAAAAAGTTTTCCTTCTTTTATAACAATATTGACTACAGTAATAACATATGGTCCAAAAAAGAAACAAAATCTGTTTTTTGTTTTTCGACTCTCCCCGAGGGGAGCTGCACCGATCCTGGAAGCACTGCGATACCAGGTCGATGCGCGGAGTGGACGGAGCAAGCTCTCGTTCCATCTCCCTGTTCCAAAAATCAATTTAATATTTGGTCCCCAGATAGGGGACGTATCAGATATTAAACTGATAAGAACAGAAACTACACTGGATCTTAGCCAAAAGGCCGAGAAGCGATAACCGGTAAACTCCCGCTCCTGCTCCATTCTTCCTCGGACTCTCTCTTCTTCTTCAAAATGGTGTTGGATGACTGAGCTTAGGTGTGAAGAGTGGCCGGCAAACTTTGAGCAACACAATATTTTTTACCAGAACATCTAACCAAGATGAAAAGCCATCTCCGTAACACCCCCCTTCCCTTTGGCTGAGGTAACACGATCACAGCTTTTGCATTTTCGGGTGCTTAATCAACGGGCGCGCAGGATCTCAATGGAGCGCAGAATCGGTCCTGCAGCTGCCAAGTAAAGTCTGGGGTTTGCTAAGGCTGGTTCCCGGCAATAAGTCGTAGGAGACAGGCAGGGTGGCATGGGAATAGACTGCAGCAGGCGTGGCGGGCAGGGCGGGGTGCATGTGCCCAACACCACCAACCCCCATCCACCCACCCATCCTTTTCCAATAGAGGCGCCCGTGCCTGCAGTCGCACGGAAATCCAACAGGGGGCAACCTCCAGCTTAGCTGTCGAGCGGGAAACGTGGTGAGGCCTCACGCTGAAATATCGGCCAAGTCCCCATGGACAGATACGGGAAGAAAAACACAGTGGTGGCTGCTTACCTTGCTGGGCAGGAGTGAAAGTGGCGTCAGCGGCGTTGGCAACATGGCGCAACGGACGGGCGAGGAACAACGCGGAGCGAGCAACAACCTACGAAGGAAAGGAGAGCATGGTCAAGCAGCTGTAAAAAGTTTTCCTTCTTTTATAACAATATTGACTACAGTAATAACATATGGTCCAAAAAAGAAACAAAATCTGTTTTTTGTTTTTCGAATCTCCCCGAGGGGAGCTGCACCGATCCTGGAAGCACTGCGATACCAGGTCGATGCGCGGAGTGGACGGAGCAAGCTCTCGTTCCATCTCCCTGTTCCAAAAATCAATTTAATATTTGGTCCCCAGATAGGGGACGTATCAGATATTAAACTGATAAGAACAGAAACTACACTGGATCTTAGCCAAAAGGCCGAGAAGCGATAACCGGTAAACTCCCGCTCCTGCTCCATTCTTCCTCGGACTCTCTCTTCTTCTTCAAAATGGTGTTGGGTGACTGAGCTTAGGTGTGAAGAGTGGCCGGCAAACTTTGAGCAACACAATATTTTTTACCAGAACATCTAACCAAGATGAAAAGCCATCTCCGTAACACCCCCCTTCCCTTTGGCTGAGGTAACACGATCACAGCTTTTGCATTTTCGGGTGCTTAATCAACGGGCGCGCAGGATCTCAATGGAGCGCAGAATCGGTCCTGCAGCTGCCAAGTAAAGTCTGGGGTTTGCTAAGGCTGGTTCCCGGCAATAAGTCGTAGGAGACAGGCAGGGTGGCATGGGCAATAGACTGCAGCAGGCGTGGCGGGCAGGGCGGGGTGCATGTGCCCAACACCACCAACCCCCATCCACCCACCCATCCACCATCCACCCATCCACCCATCCTTTTCCAAGAGAGGCGCCCGTGCCTGCAGTCGCAAGGAAATCCAACAGGGGGCAACCTCCAGCTTAGCTGTCGAGCGGGAAACGTGGTGAGGCCTCACCCTGAAATATAGGCCAAGTCCCCATGGACAGATACGGGAAGAAAAACACAATGGTGGCTGCTTACCTTGCTGAGCAGGAGTGAAAGTGGCGTCAGCGGCGTTGGCAACATGGCGCAACGGCCGGGCGAGGAACAACGCGGAGCGAGCAACAACCTACGAAGGAAAGGAGAGCATGGTCAAGCAGCTGTAAAAAGTTTTCCTTCTTTTATAACAATATTGACTACAGTAATAACATATGGTCCAAAAAAGAAACAAAATCTGTTTTTTGTTTTTCGAATCTCCCCGAGGGGAGCTGCACCGATCCTGGAAGCACTGCGATACCAGGTCGATGCGCGGAGTGGACGGAGCAAGCTCTCGTTCCATCTCCCTGTTCCAAAAATCAATTTAATATATGGTCCCCAGATAGGGGACGTATCAGATATTAAACTGATAAGAACAGAAACTACACTGGATCTTAGCCAAAAGGCCGAGAAGCGATAACCGGTAAACTCCCGCTCCTGCTCCATTCTTCCTCGGACTCTCTCTTCTTCTTCAAAATGGTGTTGGGTGACTGAGCTTAGGTGTGAAGAGTGGCCGGCAAACTTTGAGCAACACAATATTTTTTACCAGAACATCTAACCAAGATGAAAAGCCATCTCCGTAACACCCCCCTTCCCTTTGGCTGAGGTAACACGATCACAGCTTTTGCATTTTCGGGTGCTTAATCAACGGGCGCGCAGGATCTCAATGGAGCGCAGAATCGGTCCTGCAGCTGCCAAGTAAAGTCTGGGGTTTGCTAAGGCTGGTTCCCGGCAATAAGTCGTAGGAGACAGGCAGGGTGGCATGGGAATAGACTGCAGCAGGCGTGGCGGGCAGGGCGGGGTGCATGTGCCCAACACCACCAACCACCATCCACCCACCCATCCACCATCCACCCATCCACCCATCCTTTTCCAATAGAGGCGCCCGTGCCTGCAGTCGCAAGGAAATCCAACAGGGGGCAACCTCCAGCTTAGCTGTCGAGCGGGAAACGTGGTGAGGCCTCACCCTGAAATATCGGCCAAGTCCCCATGGACAGATACGGGAAGAAAAACACAATGGTGGCTGCTTACCTTGCTGAGCAGGAGTGAAAGTGGCGTCAGCGGCGTTGGCAACATGGCGCAACGGCCGGGCGAGGAACAACGCGGAGCGAGCAACAACCTACGAAGGAAAGGAGAGCATGGTCAAGCAGCTGTAAAAAGTTTTCCTTCTTTTTTCACAATATTGACTACAGTAATAACATATGGTCCAAAAAAGAAACAAAATCTGTTTTTTGTTTTTCGAATCTCCCCGAGGGGAGCTGCACCGATCCTGGAAGCACTGCGATACCAGGTCGATGCGCGGAGTGGACGGAGCAAGCTCTCGTTCCATCTCCCTGTTCCAAAAATCAATTTAATATTTGGTCCCCAGATAGGGGACGTATCAGATATTAAACTGATAAAAACAGAAACTACACTGGATCTTAGCCAAAAGGCCGAGAAGCGATAACCGGTAAACTCCCGCTCCTGCTCCATTCTTCCTCGGACTCTCTCTTCTTCTTCAAAATGGTGTTGGGTGACTGAGCTTAGGTGTGAAGAGTGGCCGGCAAACTTTGAGCAACACAATATTTTTTACCAGAACATCTAACCAAGATGAAAAGCCATCTCCATAACACCCCCCTTCCCTTTGGCTGAGGTAACACGATCACAGCTTTTGCATTTTCGGGTGCTTAATCAACGGGCGCGCAGGATCTCAATGGAGCGCAGAATCGGTCCTGCAGCTGCCAAGTAAAGTCTGGGGTTTGCTAAGGCTGGTTCCCGGCAATAAGTCGTAGGAGACAGGCAGGGTGGCATGGGAATAGACTGCAGCAGGCGTGGCGGGCAGGGCGGGGTGCATGTGCCCAACACCACCAACCCCCATCCACCCACCCATCCTTTTCCAATGGAGGCGCCCGTGCCTGCAGTCGCACGGAAATCCAACAGGGGGCAACCTCCAGCTTAGCTGTCGAGCGGGAAACGTGGTCAGGCCTCACCCTGAAATATAGGCCAAGTCCCAATGGACAGATACGGGAAGAAAAACACAATGGTGGCTGCTTACCTTGCTGAGCAGGAGTGAAAGTGGCGTCAGCGGCGTTGGCAACATGGCACAACGGCCGGGCGAGGAACAACACGGAGCGAGCATCAACCTCCGAAGGAATGGAGAGCATGGTCAAGCAGCTGTAAAAAGTTTTCCTTCTTTTATAACAATATTGACTACAGTAATAACATATGGTCCAAAAAAGAAACAAAATCTGTTTTTTGTTTTTCGAATCTCCCCGAGGGGAGCTGCACCGATCCTGGAAGCACTGCGATACCAGGTCGATGCGCGGAGTGGACGGAGCAAGCTCTCGTTCCATCTCCCTGTTCCAAAAATCAATTTAATATTTGGTCCCCAGATAGGGGACGTATCAGATATTAAACTGATAAGAACAGAAACTACACTGGATCTTAGCCAAAAGGCCGAGAAGCGATAACCGGTAAACTCCCGCTCCTGCTCCATTCTTCCTCGGACTCTCTCTTCTTCTTCAAAATGGTGTTGGGTGACTGAGCTTAGGTGTGAAGAGTGGCCGGCAAACTTTGAGCAACACAATATTTTTTACCAGAACATCTAACCAAGATGAAAAGCCATCTCCGTAACACCCCCCTTCCCTTTGGCTGAGGTAACACGATCACAGCTTTTGCATTTTCGGGTGCTTAATCAACGGGCGCGCAGGATCTCAATGGAGCGCAGAATCGGTCCTGCAGCTGCCAAGTAAAGTCTGGGGTTTGCTAAGGCTGGTTCCCGGCAATAAGTCGTAGGAGACAGGCAGGGTGTCATGGGAATAGACTGCAGCAGGCGTGGCGGGCAGGGCGGGGTGCATGTGCCCAACACCACCAACCCCCATCCACCCACCCATCCTTTTCCAATGGAGGCGCCCGTGCCTGCAGTCGCACGGAAATCCAACAGGGGGCAACCTCCAGCTTAGCTGTCGAGCGGGAAACGTGGTGAGGCCTCACCCTGAAATATAGGCCAAGTCCCCATGGACAGATACGGGAAGAAAAACACAATGGTGGCTGCTTACCTTGCTGGGCAGGAGTTAAAGTGGCGTCAGCGGCGTTGGCAACATGGCGCAACGGCCGGGCGAGGAACAACACGGAGCGAGCATCAACCTCCGAAGGAATGGAGAGCATGGTCAAGCAGCTGTAAAAAGTTTTCCTTCTTTTATAACAATATTGACTACAGTAATAACATATGGTCCAAAAAAGAAACAAAATCTGTTTTTTGTTTTTCGAATCTCCCCGAGGGGAGCTGCACCGATCCTGGAAGCACTGCTATACCAGGTCGATGCGCGGAGTGGACGGAGCAAGCTCTCGTTCCATCTCCCTGTTCCAAAAATCAATTTAATATTTGGTCCCCAGATAGGGGACATATCAGATATTAAACTGATAAGAACAGAAACTACACTGGATCTTAGCCAAAAGGCCGAGAAGCGATAACCGGTAAACTCCCGCTCCTGCTCCATTCTTCCTCGGACTCTCTCTTCTTCTTCAAAATGGTGTTGGGTGACTGAGCTAAGGTGTGAAGAGTGGCCGGCAAACTTTGAGCAACACAATATTTTTTACCAGAACATCTAACCAAGATGAAAAGCCATCTCCGTAACACCCCCCTTCCCTTTGGCTGAGGTAACACGATCACAGCTTTTGCATTTTCGGGTGCTTTATCAACGGGCGCGCAGGATCTCAATGGAGCGCAGAATCGGTCCTGCAGCTGGCAAGTAAAGTCTGGGGTTTGCTAAGGCTGGTTCCCGGCAATAAGTCGTAGGAGACAGGCAGGGTGGCATGGAAATAGACTGCAGCAGGCGTGGCGGGCAGGGCGGGGTGCATGTGCCCAACACCACCAACCCCCATCCACCCACCCATCCTTTTCCAATAGAGGCGGCCGTGCCTGCAGTCGCACGGAAATCCAACAGGGGGCAACCTCCAGCTTAGCTGTCGAGCGGGAAACGTGGTCAGGCCTCACCCTGAAATATAGGCCAAGTCCCCATGGACAGATACGGGAAGAAAAACACAATGGTGGCTGCTTACCTTGCTGAGCAGGAGTGAAAGTGGCGTCAGCGGCGTTGGCAACATGGCATAACGGCCGGGCGAGGAACAACGCGGAGCGAGCAACAACCTACGAGGGAAACGAGACCATGGTCAAGCAGCTGTAAAAAGTTTTCCTTCTTTTATAACAATATTGACTACAGTAATAACATATGGTCCAAAAAAGAAACAAAATCTGTTTTTTGTTTTTCGAATCTCCCCGAGGGGAGCTGCACCGATCCTGGAAGCACTGCGATACCAGGTCGATGCGCGGAGTGGACGGAGCAAGCTCTCGTTCCATCTCCCTGTTCCAAAAATCAATTTAATATTTGGTCCCCAGATAGGGGACGTATCAGATATTAAACTGATAAGAACAGAAACTACACTGGATCTTAGCCAAAAGGCCGAGAAGCGATAACCGGTAAACTCCCGCTCCTGCTCCATTCTTCCTCGGACTCTCTCTTCTTCTTCAAAATGGTGTTGGGTGACTGAGCTTAGGTGTGAAGAGTGGCCGGCAAACTTTGAGCAACACAATATTTTTTACCAGAACATCTAACCAAGATGAAAAGCCATCTCCGTAACACCCCCCTTCCCTTTGGCTGAGGTAACACGATCACAGCTTTTGCATTTTCGGGTGCTGAATCAACGGGCGCGCAGGATCTCAATGGAGCGCAGAATCGGTCCTGCAGCTGCCAAGTAAAGTCTGGGGTTTGCTAAGGCTGGTTCCCGGCAATAAGTCGTAGGAGACAGGCAGGGTGGCATGGGAATAGACTGCAGCAGGCGTGGCGGGCAGGGCGGGGTGCATGTGCCCAACACCACCAACCCCCATCCACCCACCCATCCTTTTCCAATGGAGGCGCCCGTGCCTGCAGTCGCACGGAAATCCAACAGGGGGCAACCTCCAGCTTAGCTGTCGAGCGGGAAACGTGGTGAGGCCTCACCCTGAAATATAGGCCAAGTCCCCATGGACAGATACGGGAAGAAAAACACAGTGGTGGTTGCTTACCTTGCTGGGCAGGAGTGAAAGTGGCGTCAGCGGCGTTGGCAACATGGCGCAACGGCCGGGCGAGGAACAACGCGGAGCGAGCAACAACCTACGAAGGAAAGGAGAGCATGGTCAAGCAGCTGTAAAAAGTTTTCCTTCTTTTATAACAATATTGACTACAGTAATAACATATGGTCCAAAAAAAAAACAAAATCTGTTTTTTGTTTTTCGAATCTCCCCGAGGGGAGCTGCACCGATCCTGGAAGCACTGCTATACCAGGTCGATGCGCGGAGTGGACGGAGCAAGCTCTCGTTCCATCTCCCTGTTCCAAAAATCAATTTAATATTTGGTCCCCAGATAGGGGACGTATCAGATATTAAACTGATAAGAACAGAAACTACACTGGATCTTAGCCAAAAGGCCGAGAAGCGATAACCGGTAAACTCCCGCTCCTGCTCCATTCTTCCTCGGACTCTCTCTTCTTCTTCAAAATGGTGTTGGGTGACTGAGCTTAGGTGTGAAGAGTGGCCGGCAAACTTTGAGCAACACAATATTTTTTACCAGAACATCTAACCAAGATGAAAAGCCATCTCCGTAACACCCCCCTTCCCTTTGGCTGAGGTAACACGATCACAGCTTTTGCATTTTCGGGTGCTTAATCAACGGGCGCGCAGGATCTCAATGGAGCGCAGAATCGGTCCTGCAGCTGCCAAGTAAAGTCTGGGGTTTGCTAAGGCTGGTTCCCGGCAATAAGTCGTAGGAGACAGGCAGGGTGGCATGGGCAATAGACTGCAGCAGGCGTGGCGGGCAGGGCGGGGTGCATGTGCCCAACACCACCAACCCCCATCCACCCACCCATCCTTTTCCAACAGAGGCGCCCGTGCCTGCAGTCGCAAGGAAATCCAACAGGGGGCAACCTCCAGCTTAGCTGTCGAGCGGGAAACGTGGTGAGGCCTCACCCTGAAATATAGGCCAAGTCCCCATGGACAGATACGGGAAGAAAAACACAATGGTGGCTGCTTACCTTGCTGAGCAGGAGTGAAAGTGGCGTCAGCGGCGTTGGCAACATGGCGCAACGGCCGGGCGAGGAACAAAGCGGAGCGAGCAACAACCTACGAAGGAAAGGAGAGCATGGTCAAGCAGCTGTAAAAAGTTTTCCTTCTTTTATAACAATATTGACTACAGTAATAACATATGGTCCAAAAAAGAAACAAAATCTGTTTTTTGTTTTTCGAATCTCCCCGAGGGGAGCTGCACCGATCCTGGAAGCACTGCGATACCAGGTCGATGCGCGGAGTGGACGGAGCAAGCTCTCGTTCCATCTCCCTGTTCCAAAAATCAATTTAATATTTGGTCCCCAGATAGGGGACGTATCAGATATTAAACTGATAAGAACAGAAACTACACTGGATCTTAGCCAAAAGGCCGAGAAGCGATAACCGGTAAACTCCCGCTCCTGCTCCATTCTTCCTCGGACTCTCTCTTCTTCTTCAAAATGGTGTTGGGTGACTGAGCTTAGGTGTGAAGAGTGGCCGGCAAACTTTGAGCAACACAATATTTTTTACCAGAACATCTAACCAAGATGAAAAGCCATCTCCGTAACACCCCCCTTCCCTTTGGCTGAGGTAACACGATCACAGCTTTTGCATTTTCGGGTGCTGAATCAACGGGCGCGCAGGATCTCAATGGAGCGCAGAATCGGTCCTGCAGCTGCCAAGTAAAGTCTGGGGTTTGCTAAGGCTGGTTCCCGGCAATAAGTCGTAGGAGACAGGCAGGGTGGCATGGGAATAGACTGCAGCAGGCGTGGCGGGCAGGGCGGGGTGCATGTGCCCAACACCACCAACCCCCATCCACCCACCCATCCTTTTCCAATGGAGGCGCCCGTGCCTGCAGTCGCACGGAAATCCAACAGGGGGCAACCTCCAGCTTAGCTGTCGAGCGGGAAACGTGGTGAGGCCTCACCCTGAAATATAGGCCAAGTCCCCATGGACAGATACGGGAAGAAAAACACAGTGGTGGTTGCTTACCTTGCTGGGCAGGAGTGAAAGTGGCGTCAGCGGCGTTGGCAACATGGCGCAACGGCCGGGCGAGGAACAACGCGGAGCGAGCAACAACCTACGAAGGAAAGGAGAGCATGGTCAAGCAGCTGTAAAAAGTTTTCCTTCTTTTATAACAATATTGACTACAGTAATAACATATGGTCCAAAAAAAAAACAAAATCTGTTTTTTGTTTTTCGAATCTCCCCGAGGGGAGCTGCACCGATCCTGGAAGCACTGCTATACCAGGTCGATGCGCGGAGTGGACGGAGCAAGCTCTCGTTCCATCTCCCTGTTCCAAAAATCAATTTAATATTTGGTCCCCAGATAGGGGACGTATCAGATATTAAACTGATAAGAACAGAAACTACACTGGATCTTAGCCAAAAGGCCGAGAAGCGATAACCGGTAAACTCCCGCTCCTGCTCCATTCTTCCTCGGACTCTCTCTTCTTCTTCAAAATGGTGTTGGGTGACTGAGCTTAGGTGTGAAGAGTGGCCGGCAAACTTTGAGCAACACAATATTTTTTACCAGAACATCTAACCAAGATGAAAAGCCATCTCCGTAACACCCCCCTTCCCTTTGGCTGAGGTAACACGATCACAGCTTTTGCATTTTCGGGTGCTTAATCAACGGGCGCGCAGGATCTCAATGGAGCGCAGAATCGGTCCTGCAGCTGCCAAGTAAAGTCTGGGGTTTGCTAAGGCTGGTTCCCGGCAATAAGTCGTAGGAGACAGGCAGGGTGGCATGGGCAATAGACTGCAGCAGGCGTGGCGGGCAGGGCGGGGTGCATGTGCCCAACACCACCAACCCCCATCCACCCACCCATCCTTTTCCAACAGAGGCGCCCGTGCCTGCAGTCGCAAGGAAATCCAACAGGGGGCAACCTCCAGCTTAGCTGTCGAGCGGGAAACGTGGTGAGGCCTCACCCTGAAATATAGGCCAAGTCCCCATGGACAGATACGGGAAGAAAAACACAATGGTGGCTGCTTACCTTGCTGAGCAGGAGTGAAAGTGGCGTCAGCGGCGTTGGCAACATGGCGCAACGGCCGGGCGAGGAACAAAGCGGAGCGAGCAACAACCTACGAAGGAAAGGAGAGCATGGTCAAGCAGCTGTAAAAAGTTTTCCTTCTTTTTTAACAATATTGACTACAGTAATAACATATGGTCCAAAAAAGAAACAAAATCTGTTTTTTGTTTTTCGAATCTCCCCGAGGGGAGCTGCACCGATCCTGGAAGCACTGCGATACCAGGTCGATGCGCGGAGTGGACGGAGCAAGCTCTCGTTCCATCTCCCTGTTCCAAAAATCAATTTAATATTTGGTCCCCAGATAGGGGACGTATCAGATATTAAACTGATAAGAACAGAAACTACACTGGATCTTAGCCAAAAGGCCGAGAAGCGATAACCGGTAAACTCCCGCTCCTGCTCCATTCTTCCTCGGACTCTCTCTTCTTCTTCAAAATGGTGTTGGGTGACTGAGCTTAGGTGTGAAGAGTGGCCGGCAAACTTTGAGCAACACAATATTTTTTACCAGAACATCTAACCAAGATGAAAAGCCATCTCCGTAACACCCCCCTTCCCTTTGGCTGAGGTAACACGATCACAGCTTTTGCATTTTCGGGTGCTGAATCAACGGGCGCGCAGGATCTCAATGGAGCGCAGAATCGGTCCTGCAGCTGCCAAGTAAAGTCTGGGGTTTGCTAAGGCTGGTTCCCGGCAATAAGTCGTAGGAGACAGGCAGGGTGGCATGGGAATAGACTGCAGCAGGCGTGGCGGGCAGGGCGGGGTGCATGTGCCCAACACCACCAACCCCCATCCACCCACCCATCCTTTTCCAATGGAGGCGCCCGTGCCTGCAGTCGCACGGAAATCCAACAGGGGGCAACCTCCAGCTTAGCTGTCGAGCGGGAAACGTGGTGAGGCCTCACCCTGAAATATAGGCCAAGTCCCCATGGACAGATACGGGAAGAAAAACACAGTGGTGGTTGCTTACCTTGCTGGGCAGGAGTGAAAGTGGCGTCAGCGGCGTTGGCAACATGGCGCAACGGCCGGGCGAGGAACAACGCGGAGCGAGCAACAACCTACGAAGGAAAGGAGAGCATGGTCAAGCAGCTGTAAAAAGTTTTCCTTCTTTTATAACAATATTGACTACAGTAATAACATATGGTCCAAAAAAAAAACAAAATCTGTTTTTTGTTTTTCGAATCTCCCCGAGGGGAGCTGCACCGATCCTGGAAGCACTGCTATACCAGGTCGATGCGCGGAGTGGACGGAGCAAGCTCTCGTTCCATCTCCCTGTTCCAAAAATCAATTTAATATTTGGTCCCCAGATAGGGGACGTATCAGATATTAAACTGATAAGAACAGAAACTACACTGGATCTTAGCCAAAAGGCCGAGAAGCGATAACCGGTAAACTCCCGCTCCTGCTCCATTCTTCCTCGGACTCTCTCTTCTTCTTCAAAATGGTGTTGGGTGACTGAGCTTAGGTGTGAAGAGTGGCCGGCAAACTTTGAGCAACACAATATTTTTTACCAGAACATCTAACCAAGATGAAAAGCCATCTCCGTAACACCCCCCTTCCCTTTGGCTGAGGTAACACGATCACAGCTTTTGCATTTTCGGGTGCTTAATCAACGGGCGCGCAGGATCTCAATGGAGCGCAGAATCGGTCCTGCAGCTGCCAAGTAAAGTCTGGGGTTTGCTAAGGCTGGTTCCCGGCAATAAGTCGTAGGAGACAGGCAGGGTGGCATGGGCAATAGACTGCAGCAGGCGTGGCGGGCAGGGCGGGGTGCATGTGCCCAACACCACCAACCCCCATCCACCCACCCATCCACCATCCACCCATCCACCCATCCTTTTCCAACAGAGGCGCCCGTGCCTGCAGTCGCAAGGAAATCCAACAGGGGGCAACCTCCAGCTTAGCTGTCGAGCGGGAAACGTGGTGAGGCCTCACCCTGAAATATAGGCCAAGTCCCCATGGACAGATACGGGAAGAAAAACACAATGGTGGCTGCTTACCTTGCTGAGCAGGAGTGAAAGTGGCGTCAGCGGCGTTGGCAACATGGCGCAACGGCCGGGCGAGGAACAAAGCGGAGCGAGCAACAACCTACGAAGGAAAGGAGAGCATGGTCAAGCAGCTGTAAAAAGTTTTCCTTCTTTTATAACAATATTGACTACAGTAATAACATATGGTCCAAAAAAGAAACAAAATCTGTTTTTTGTTTTTCGAATCTCCCCGAGGGGAGCTGCACCGATCCTGGAAGCACTGCGATACCAGGTCGATGCGCGGAGTGGACGGAGCAAGCTCTCGTTCCATCTCCCTGTTCCAAAAATCAATTTAATATTTGGTCCCCAGATAGGGGACGTATCAGATATTAAACTGATAAGAACAGAAACTACACTGGATCTTAGCCAAAAGGCCGAGAAGCGATAACCGGTAAACTCCCGCTCCTGCTCCATTCTTCCTCGGACTCTCTCTTCTTCTTCAAAATGGTGTTGGGTGACTGAGCTTAGGTGTGAAGAGTGGCCGGCAAACTTTGAGCAACACAATATTTTTTACCAGAACATCTAACCAAGATGAAAAGCCATCTCCGTAACACCCCCCTTCCCTTTGGCTGAGGTAACACGATCACAGCTTTTGCATTTTCGGGTGCTGAATCAACGGGCGCGCAGGATCTCAATGGAGCGCAGAATCGGTCCTGCAGCTGCCAAGTAAAGTCTGGGGTTTGCTAAGGCTGGTTCCCGGCAATAAGTCGTAGGAGACAGGCAGGGTGGCATGGGAATAGACTGCAGCAGGCGTGGCGGGCAGGGCGGGGTGCATGTGCCCAACACCACCAACCCCCATCCACCCACCCATCCTTTTCCAATGGAGGCGCCCGTGCCTGCAGTCGCACGGAAATCCAACAGGGGGCAACCTCCAGCTTAGCTGTCGAGCGGGAAACGTGGTGAGGCCTCACCCTGAAATATAGGCCAAGTCCCCATGGACAGATACGGGAAGAAAAACACAGTGGTGGTTGCTTACCTTGCTGGGCAGGAGTGAAAGTGGCGTCAGCGGCGTTGGCAACATGGCGCAACGGCCGGGCGAGGAACAACGCGGAGCGAGCAACAACCTACGAAGGAAAGGAGAGCATGGTCAAGCAGCTGTAAAAAGTTTTCCTTCTTTTATAACAATATTGACTACAGTAATAACATATGGTCCAAAAAAAAAACAAAATCTGTTTTTTGTTTTTCGAATCTCCCCGAGGGGAGCTGCACCGATCCTGGAAGCACTGCTATACCAGGTCGATGCGCGGAGTGGACGGAGCAAGCTCTCGTTCCATCTCCCTGTTCCAAAAATCAATTTAATATTTGGTCCCCAGATAGGGGACGTATCAGATATTAAACTGATAAGAACAGAAACTACACTGGATCTTAGCCAAAAGGCCGAGAAGCGATAACCGGTAAACTCCCGCTCCTGCTCCATTCTTCCTCGGACTCTCTCTTCTTCTTCAAAATGGTGTTGGGTGACTGAGCTTAGGTGTGAAGAGTGGCCGGCAAACTTTGAGCAACACAATATTTTTTACCAGAACATCTAACCAAGATGAAAAGCCATCTCCGTAACACCCCCCTTCCCTTTGGCTGAGGTAACACGATCACAGCTTTTGCATTTTCGGGTGCTTAATCAACGGGCGCGCAGGATCTCAATGGAGCGCAGAATCGGTCCTGCAGCTGCCAAGTAAAGTCTGGGGTTTGCTAAGGCTGGTTCCCGGCAATAAGTCGTAGGAGACAGGCAGGGTGGCATGGGCAATAGACTGCAGCAGGCGTGGCGGGCAGGGCGGGGTGCATGTGCCCAACACCACCAACCCCCATCCACCCACCCATCCACCATCCACCCATCCACCCATCCTTTTCCAACAGAGGCGCCCGTGCCTGCAGTCGCAAGGAAATCCAACAGGGGGCAACCTCCAGCTTAGCTGTCGAGCGGGAAACGTGGTGAGGCCTCACCCTGAAATATAGGCCAAGTCCCCATGGACAGATACGGGAAGAAAAACACAATGGTGGCTGCTTACCTTGCTGAGCAGGAGTGAAAGTGGCGTCAGCGGCGTTGGCAACATGGCGCAACGGCCGGGCGAGGAACAAAGCGGAGCGAGCAACAACCTACGAAGGAAAGGAGAGCATGGTCAAGCAGCTGTAAAAAGTTTTCCTTCTTTTATAACAATATTGACTACAGTAATAACATATGGTCCAAAAAAGAAACAAAATCTGTTTTTTGTTTTTCGAATCTCCCCGAGGGGAGCTGCACCGATCCTGGAAGCACTGCGATACCAGGTCGATGCGCGGAGTGGACGGAGCAAGCTCTCGTTCCATCTCCCTGTTCCAAAAATCAATTTAATATATGGTCCCCAGATAGGGGACGTATCAGATATTAAACTGATAAGAACAGAAACTACACTGGATCTTAGCCAAAAGGCCGAGAAGCGATAACCGGTAAACTCCCGCTCCTGCTCCATTCTTCCTCGGACTCTCTCTTCTTCTTCAAAATGGTGTTGGGTGACTGAGCTTAGGTGTGAAGAGTGGCCGGCAAACTTTGAGCAACACAATATTTTTTACCAGAACATCTAACCAAGATGAAAAGCCATCTCCGTAACACCCCCCTTCCCTTTGGCTGAGGTAACACGATCACAGCTTTTGCATTTTCGGGTGCTTAATCAACGGGCGCGCAGGATCTCAATGGAGCGCAGAATCGGTCCTGCAGCTGCCAAGTAAAGTCTGGGGTTTGCTAAGGCTGGTTCCCGGCAATAAGTCGTAGGAGACAGGCAGGGTGGCATGGGAATAGACTGCAGCAGGCGTGGCGGGCAGGGCGGGGTGCATGTGCCCAACACCACCAACCCCCATCCACCCACCCATCCTTTTCCAATAGAGGCGGCCGTGCCTGCAGTCGCACGGAAATCCAACAGGGGGCAACCTCCAGCTTAGCTGTCGAGCGGGAAACGTGGTGAGGCCTCACCCTGAAATATAGGCCAAGTCCCCATGGACAGATACGGGAAGAAAAACACAATGGTGGCTGCTTACCTTGCTGAGCAGGAGTGAAAGTGGCGTCAGCGGCGTTGGCAACATGGCGCAACGGCCGGGCGAGGAACAAAGCGGAGCGAGCAACAACCTACGAAGGAAAGGAGAGCATGGTCAAGCAGCTGTAAAAAGTTTTCCTTCTTTTATAACAATATTGACTACAGTAATAACATATGGTCCAAAAAAGAAACAAAATCTGTTTTTTGTTTTTCGAATCTCCCCGAGGGGAGCTGCACCGATCCTGGAAGCACTGCGATACCAGGTCGATGCGCGGAGTGGACGGAGCAAGCTCTCGTTCCATCTCCCTGTTCCAAAAATCAATTTAATATTTGGTCCCCAGATAGGGGACGTATCAGATATTAAACTGATAAGAACAGAAACTACACTGGATCTTAGCCAAAAGGCCGAGAAGCGATAACCGGTAAACTCCCGCTCCTGCTCCATTCTTCCTCGGACTCTCTCTTCTTCTTCAAAATGGTGTTGGGTGACTGAGCTTAGGTGTGAAGAGTGGCCGGCAAACTTTGAGCAACACAATATTTTTTACCAGAACATCTAACCAAGATGAAAAGCCATCTCCGTAACACCCCCCTTCCCTTTGGCTGAGGTAACACGATCACAGCTTTTGCATTTTCGGGTGCTGAATCAACGGGCGCGCAGGATCTCAATGGAGCGCAGAATCGGTCCTGCAGCTGCCAAGTAAAGTCTGGGGTTTGCTAAGGCTGGTTCCCGGCAATAAGTCGTAGGAGACAGGCAGGGTGGCATGGGAATAGACTGCAGCAGGCGTGGCGGGCAGGGCGGGGTGCATGTGCCCAACACCACCAACCCCCATCCACCCACCCATCCTTTTCCAATGGAGGCGCCCGTGCCTGCAGTCGCACGGAAATCCAACAGGGGGCAACCTCCAGCTTAGCTGTCGAGCGGGAAACGTGGTGAGGCCTCACCCTGAAATATAGGCCAAGTCCCCATGGACAGATACGGGAAGAAAAACACAGTGGTGGTTGCTTACCTTGCTGGGCAGGAGTGAAAGTGGCGTCAGCGGCGTTGGCAACATGGCGCAACGGCCGGGCGAGGAACAACGCGGAGCGAGCAACAACCTACGAAGGAAAGGAGAGCATGGTCAAGCAGCTGTAAAAAGTTTTCCTTCTTTTATAACAATATTGACTACAGTAATAACATATGGTCCAAAAAAAAAACAAAATCTGTTTTTTGTTTTTCGAATCTCCCCGAGGGGAGCTGCACCGATCCTGGAAGCACTGCTATACCAGGTCGATGCGCGGAGTGGACGGAGCAAGCTCTCGTTCCATCTCCCTGTTCCAAAAATCAATTTAATATTTGGTCCCCAGATAGGGGACGTATCAGATATTAAACTGATAAGAACAGAAACTACACTGGATCTTAGCCAAAAGGCCGAGAAGCGATAACCGGTAAACTCCCGCTCCTGCTCCATTCTTCCTCGGACTCTCTCTTCTTCTTCAAAATGGTGTTGGGTGACTGAGCTTAGGTGTGAAGAGTGGCCGGCAAACTTTGAGCAACACAATATTTTTTACCAGAACATCTAACCAAGATGAAAAGCCATCTCCGTAACACCCCCCTTCCCTTTGGCTGAGGTAACACGATCACAGCTTTTGCATTTTCGGGTGCTTAATCAACGGGCGCGCAGGATCTCAATGGAGCGCAGAATCGGTCCTGCAGCTGCCAAGTAAAGTCTGGGGTTTGCTAAGGCTGGTTCCCGGCAATAAGTCGTAGGAGACAGGCAGGGTGGCATGGGCAATAGACTGCAGCAGGCGTGGCGGGCAGGGCGGGGTGCATGTGCCCAACACCACCAACCCCCATCCACCCACCCATCCACCATCCACCCATCCACCCATCCTTTTCCAACAGAGGCGCCCGTGCCTGCAGTCGCAAGGAAATCCAACAGGGGGCAACCTCCAGCTTAGCTGTCGAGCGGGAAACGTGGTGAGGCCTCACCCTGAAATATAGGCCAAGTCCCCATGGACAGATACGGGAAGAAAAACACAATGGTGGCTGCTTACCTTGCTGAGCAGGAGTGAAAGTGGCGTCAGCGGCGTTGGCAACATGGCGCAACGGCCGGGCGAGGAACAAAGCGGAGCGAGCAACAACCTACGAAGGAAAGGAGAGCATGGTCAAGCAGCTGTAAAAAGTTTTCCTTCTTTTATAACAATATTGACTACAGTAATAACATATGGTCCAAAAAAGAAACAAAATCTGTTTTTTGTTTTTCGAATCTCCCCGAGGGGAGCTGCACCGATCCTGGAAGCACTGCGATACCAGGTCGATGCGCGGAGTGGACGGAGCAAGCTCTCGTTCCATCTCCCTGTTCCAAAAATCAATTTAATATATGGTCCCCAGATAGGGGACGTATCAGATATTAAACTGATAAGAACAGAAACTACACTGGATCTTAGCCAAAAGGCCGAGAAGCGATAACCGGTAAACTCCCGCTCCTGCTCCATTCTTCCTCGGACTCTCTCTTCTTCTTCAAAATGGTGTTGGGTGACTGAGCTTAGGTGTGAAGAGTGGCCGGCAAACTTTGAGCAACACAATATTTTTTACCAGAACATCTAACCAAGATGAAAAGCCATCTCCGTAACACCCCCCTTCCCTTTGGCTGAGGTAACACGATCACAGCTTTTGCATTTTCGGGTGCTTAATCAACGGGCGCGCAGGATCTCAATGGAGCGCAGAATCGGTCCTGCAGCTGCCAAGTAAAGTCTGGGGTTTGCTAAGGCTGGTTCCCGGCAATAAGTCGTAGGAGACAGGCAGGGTGGCATGGGAATAGACTGCAGCAGGCGTGGCGGGCAGGGCGGGGTGCATGTGCCCAACACCACCAACCCCCATCCACCCACCCATCCTTTTCCAATAGAGGCGGCCGTGCCTGCAGTCGCACGGAAATCCAACAGGGGGCAACCTCCAGCTTAGCTGTCGAGCGGGAAACGTGGTGAGGCCTCACCCTGAAATATAGGCCAAGTCCCCATGGACAGATACGGGAAGAAAAACACAATGGTGGCTGCTTCCCTTGCTGAGCAGGAGAGAAAGTGGCGTCAGCGGCGTTGGCAACATGGCACAACGGCCGGGCGAGGAACAACGCGGAGCGAGCAACAACCTACGAAGGAAAGGAGAGCATGGTCAAGCAGCTGTAAAAAGTTTTCCTTCTTTTATAACAATATTGACTACAGTAATAACATATGGCCCAAAAAAGAAACAAAATCTGTTTTTTGTTTTTCGAATCTCCCCGAGGGGAGCTGCACCGATCCTGGAAGCACTGCGATACCAGGTCGATGCGCGGAGTGGACGGAGCAAGCTCTCGTTCCATCTCCCTGTTCCAAAAATCAATTTAATATTTGGTCCCCAGATAGGGGACGTATCAGATATTAAACTGATAAGAACAGAAACTACACTGGATCTTAGCCAAAAGGCCGAGAAGCGATAACCGGTAAACTCCCGCTCCTGCTCCATTCTTCCTCGGACTCTCTCTTCTTCTTCAAAATGGTGTTGGGTGACTGAGCTTAGGTGTGAAGAGTGGCCGGCAAACTTTGAGCAACACAATATTTTTTACCAGAACATCTAACCAAGATGAAAAGCCATCTCCGTAACACCCCCCTTCCCTTTGGCTGAGGTAACACGATCACAGCTTTTGCATTTTCGGGTGCTTAATCAACGGGCGCGCAGGATCTCAATGGAGCGCAGAATCGGTCCTGCAGCTGCCAAGTAAAGTCTGGGGTTTGCTAAGGCTGGTTCCCGGCAATAAGTCGTAGGAGACAGGCAGGGTGGCATGGGAATAGACTGCAGCAGGCGTGGCGGGCAGGGCGGGGTGCATGTGCCCAACACCACCAACCCCCATCCACCCACCCATCCTTTTCCAATAGAGGCGGCCGTGCCTGCAGTCGCACGGAAATCCAACAGGGGGCAACCTCCAGCTTAGCTGTCGAGCGGGAAACGTGGTGAGGCCTCACCCTGAAATATAGGCCAAGTCCCCATGGACAGATACGGGAAGAAAAACACAATGGTGGCTGCTTCCCTTGCTGAGCAGGAGTGAAAGTGGCGTCAGCGGCGTTGGCAACATGGCACAACGGCCGGGCGAGGAACAACGCGGAGCGAGCAACAACCTACGAAGGAAAGGAGAGCATGGTCAAGCAGCTGTAAAAAGTTTTCCTTCTTTTATAACAATATTGACTACAGTAATAACATATGGCCCAAAAAAGGAACAAAATCTGTTTTTTGTTTTTCGAATCTCCCCGAGGGGAGCTGCACCGATCCTGGAAGCACTGCGATACCAGGTCGATGCGCGGAGTGGACGGAGCAAGCTCTCGTTCCATCTCCCTGTTCCAAAAATCAATTTAATATTTGGTCCCCAGATAGGGGACGTATCAGATATTAAACTGATAAGAACAGAAACTACACTGGATCTTAGCCAAAAGGCCGAGAAGCGATAACCGGTAAACTCCCGCTCCTGCTCCATTCTTCCTCGGACTCTCTCTTCTTCTTCAAAATGGTGTTGGGTGACTGAGCTTAGGTGTGAAGAGTGGCCGGCAAACTTTGAGCAACACAATATTTTTTACCAGAACATCTAACCAAGATGAAAAGCCATCTCCGTAACACCCCCCTTCCCTTTGGCTGAGGTAACACGATCACAGCTTTTGCATTTTCGGGTGCTTAATCAACGGGCGCGCAGGATCTCAATGGAGCGCAGAATCGGTCCTGCAGCTGCCAAGTAAAGTCTGGGGTTTGCTAAGGCTGGTTCCCGGCAATAAGTCGTAGGAGACAGGCAGGGTGGCATGGGAATAGACTGCAGCAGGCGTGGCGGGCAGGGCGGGGTGCATGTGCCCAACACCACCAACCCCCATCCACCCACCCATCCTTTTCCAATAGAGGCGGCCGTGCCTGCAGTCGCACGGAAATCCAACAGGGGGCAACCTCCAGCTTAGCTGTCGAGCGGGAAACGTGGTGAGGCCTCACCCTGAAATATAGGCCAAGTCCCCATGGACAGATACGGGAAGAAAAACACAATGGTGGTTGCTTACCTTGCTGAGCAGGAGTGAAAGTGGCGTCAGCGGCGTTGGCAACATGGCACAACGGCCGGGCGAGGAACAACGCGGAGCGAGCAACAACCTACGAAGGAAAGGAGAGCATGGTCAAGCAGCTGTAAAAAGTTTTCCTTCTTTTATAACAATATTGACTACAGTAATAACATATGGTCCAAAAAAGAAACAAAATCTGTTTTTTGTTTTTCGAATCTCCCCGAGGGGAGCTGCACCGATCCTGGAAGCACTGCGATACCAGGTCGATGCGCGGAGTGGACGGAGCAAGCTCTCGTTCCATCTCCCTGTTCCAAAAATCAATTTAATATTTGGTCCCCAGATAGGGGACGTATCAGATATTAAACTGATAAGAACAGAAACTACACTGGATCTTAGCCAAAAGGCCGAGAAGCGATAACCGGTAAACTCCCGCTCCTGCTCCATTCTTCCTCGGACTCTCTCTTCTTCTTCAAAATGGTGTTGGGTGACTGAGCTTAGGTGTGAAGAGTGGCCGGCAAACTTTGAGCAACACAATATTTTTTACCAGAACATCTAACCAAGATGAAAAGCCATCTCCGTAACACCCCCCTTCCCTTTGGCTGAGGTAACACGATCACAGCTTTTGCATTTTCGGGTGCTTAATCAACGGGCGCGCAGGATCTCAATGGAGCGCAGAATCGGTCCTGCAGCTGCCAAGTAAAGTCTGGGGTTTGCTAAGGCTGGTTCCCGGCAATAAGTCGTAGGAGACAGGCAGGGTGGCATGGGAATAGACTGCAGCAGGCGTGGCGGGCAGGGCGGGGTGCATGTGCCCAACACCACCAACCCCCATCCACCCACCCATCCTTTTCCAATAGAGGCGGCCGTGCCTGCAGTCGCACGGAAATCCAACAGGGGGCAACCTCCAGCTTAGCTGTCGAGCGGGAAACGTGGTGAGGCCTCACCCTGAAATATAGGCCAAGTCCCCATGGACAGATACGGGAAGAAAAACACAATGGTGGCTGCTTCCCTTGCTGAGCAGGAGAGAAAGTGGCGTCAGCGGCGTTGGCAACATGGCACAACGGCCGGGCGAGGAACAACGCGGAGCGAGCAACAACCTACGAAGGAAAGGAGAGCATGGTCAAGCAGCTGTAAAAAGTTTTCCTTCTTTTATAACAATATTGACTACAGTAATAACATATGGCCCAAAAAAGAAACAAAATCTGTTTTTTGTTTTTCGAATCTCCCCGAGGGGAGCTGCACCGATCCTGGAAGCACTGCGATACCAGGTCGATGCGCGGAGTGGACGGAGCAAGCTCTCGTTCCATCTCCCTGTTCCAAAAATCAATTTAATATTTGGTCCCCAGATAGGGGACGTATCAGATATTAAACTGATAAGAACAGAAACTACACTGGATCTTAGCCAAAAGGCCGAGAAGCGATAACCGGTAAACTCCCGCTCCTGCTCCATTCTTCCTCGGACTCTCTCTTCTTCTTCAAAATGGTGTTGGGTGACTGAGCTTAGGTGTGAAGAGTGGCCGGCAAACTTTGAGCAACACAATATTTTTTACCAGAACATCTAACCAAGATGAAAAGCCATCTCCGTAACACCCCCCTTCCCTTTGGCTGAGGTAACACGATCACAGCTTTTGCATTTTCGGGTGCTTAATCAACGGGCGCGCAGGATCTCAATGGAGCGCAGAATCGGTCCTGCAGCTGCCAAGTAAAGTCTGGGGTTTGCTAAGGCTGGTTCCCGGCAATAAGTCGTAGGAGACAGGCAGGGTGGCATGGGAATAGACTGCAGCAGGCGTGGCGGGCAGGGCGGGGTGCATGTGCCCAACACCACCAACCCCCATCCACCCACCCATCCTTTTCCAATAGAGGCGGCCGTGCCTGCAGTCGCACGGAAATCCAACAGGGGGCAACCTCCAGCTTAGCTGTCGAGCGGGAAACGTGGTGAGGCCTCACCCTGAAATATAGGCCAAGTCCCCATGGACAGATACGGGAAGAAAAACACAATGGTGGCTGCTTCCCTTGCTGAGCAGGAGTGAAAGTGGCGTCAGCGGCGTTGGCAACATGGCACAACGGCCGGGCGAGGAACAACGCGGAGCGAGCAACAACCTACGAAGGAAAGGAGAGCATGGTCAAGCAGCTGTAAAAAGTTTTCCTTCTTTTATAACAATATTGACTACAGTAATAACATATGGCCCAAAAAAGAAACAAAATCTGTTTTTTGTTTTTCGAATCTCCCCGAGGGGAGCTGCACCGATCCTGGAAGCACTGCGATACCAGGTCGATGCGCGGAGTGGACGGAGCAAGCTCTCGTTCCATCTCCCTGTTCCAAAAATCAATTTAATATTTGGTCCCCAGATAGGGGACGTATCAGATATTAAACTGATAAGAACAGAAACTACACTGGATCTTAGCCAAAAGGCCGAGAAGCGATAACCGGTAAACTCCCGCTCCTGCTCCATTCTTCCTCGGACTCTCTCTTCTTCTTCAAAATGGTGTTGGGTGACTGAGCTTAGGTGTGAAGAGTGGCCGGCAAACTTTGAGCAACACAATATTTTTTACCAGAACATCTAACCAAGATGAAAAGCCATCTCCGTAACACCCCCCTTCCCTTTGGCTGAGGTAACACGATCACAGCTTTTGCATTTTCGGGTGCTTAATCAACGGGCGCGCAGGATCTCAATGGAGCGCAGAATCGGTCCTGCAGCTGCCAAGTAAAGTCTGGGGTTTGCTAAGGCTGGTTCCCGGCAATAAGTCGTAGGAGACAGGCAGGGTGGCATGGGAATAGACTGCAGCAGGCGTGGCGGGCAGGGCGGGGTGCATGTGCCCAACACCACCAACCCCCATCCACCCACCCATCCTTTTCCAATAGAGGCGGCCGTGCCTGCAGTCGCACGGAAATCCAACAGGGGGCAACCTCCAGCTTAGCTGTCGAGCGGGAAACGTGGTGAGGCCTCACCCTGAAATATAGGCCAAGTCCCCATGGACAGATACGGGAAGAAAAACACAATGGTGGCTGCTTACCTTGCTGAGCAGGAGTGAAAGTGGCGTCAGCGGCGTTGGCAACATGGCACAACGGCCGGGCGAGGAACAACGCGGAGCGAGCAACAACCTACGAAGGAAAGGAGAGCATGGTCAAGCAGCTGTAAAAAGTTTTCCTTCTTTTATAACAATATTGACTATAGTAATAACATATGGTCCAAAAAAGAAACAAAATCTGTTTTTTGTTTTTCGAATCTCCCCGAGGGGAGCTGCACCGATCCTGGAAGCACTGCGATACCAGGTCGATGCGCGGAGTGGACGGAGCAAGCTCTCGTTCCATCTCCCTGTTCCAAAAATCAATTTAATATTTGGTCCCCAGATAGGGGACGTATCAGATATTAAACTGATAAGAACAGAAACTACACTGGATCTTAGCCAAAAGGCCGAGAAGCGATAACCGGTAAACTCCCGCTCCTGCTCCATTCTTCCTCGGACTCTCTCTTCTTCTTCAAAATGGTGTTGGGTGACTGAGCTTAGGTGTGAAGAGTGGCCGGCAAACTTTGAGCAACACAATATTTTTTACCAGAACATCTAACCAAGATGAAAAGCCATCTCCGTAACACCCCCCTTCCCTTTGGCTGAGGTAACACGATCACAGCTTTTGCATTTTCGGGTGCTTAATCAACGGGCGCGCAGGATCTCAATGGAGCGCAGAATCGGTCCTGCAGCTGCCAAGTAAAGTCTGGGGTTTGCTAAGGCTGGTTCCCGGCAATAAGTCGTAGGAGACAGGCAGGGTGGCATGGGAATAGACTGCAGCAGGCGTGGCGGGCAGGGCGGGGTGCATGTGCCCAACACCACCAACCCCCATCCACCCACCCATCCTTTTCCAATAGAGGCGGCCGTGCCTGCAGTCGCACGGAAATCCAACAGGGGGCAACCTCCAGCTTAGCTGTCGAGCGGGAAACGTGGTGAGGCCTCACCCTGAAATATAGGCCAAGTCCCCATGGACAGATACGGGAAGAAAAACACAATGGTGGCTGCTTACCTTGCTGAGCAGGAGTGAAAGTGGCGTCAGCGGCGTTGGCAACATGGCACAACGGCCGGGCGAGGAACAACGCGGAGCGAGCAACAACCTACGAAGGAAAGGAGAGCATGGTCAAGCAGCTGTAAAAAGTTTTCCTTCTTTTATAACAATATTGACTATAGTAATAACATATGGTTCAAAAAAGAAACAAAATCTGTTTTTTGTTTTTCGAATCTCCCCGAGGGGAGCTGCACCGATCCTGGAAGCACTGCGATACCAGGTCGATGCGCGGAGTGGACGGAGCAAGCTCTCGTTCCATCTCCCTGTTCCAAAAATCAATTTAATATTTGGTCCCCAGATAGGGGACGTATCAGATATTAAACTGATAAGAACAGAAACTACACTGGATCTTAGCCAAAAGGCCGAGAAGCGATAACCGGTAAACTCCCGCTCCTGCTCCATTCTTCCTCGGACTCTCTCTTCTTCTTCAAAATGGTGTTGGGTGACTGAGCTTAGGTGTGAAGAGTGGCCGGCAAACTTTGAGCAACACAATATTTTTTACCAGAACATCTAACCAAGATGAAAAGCCATCTCCGTAACACCCCCCTTCCCTTTGGCTGAGGTAACACGATCACAGCTTTTGCATTTTCGGGTGCTTAATCAACGGGCGCGCAGGATCTCAATGGAGCGCAGAATCGGTCCTGCAGCTGCCAAGTAAAGTCTGGGGTTTGCTAAGGCTGGTTCCCGGCAATAAGTCGTAGGAGACAGGCAGGGTGGCATGGGAATAGACTGCAGCAGGCGTGGCGGGCAGGGCGGGGTGCATGTGCCCAACACCACCAACCCCCATCCACCCACCCATCCTTTTCCAATAGAGGCGGCCGTGCCTGCAGTCGCACGGAAATCCAACAGGGGGCAACCTCCAGCTTAGCTGTCGAGCGGGAAACGTGGTGAGGCCTCACCCTGAAATATAGGCCAAGTCCCCATGGACAGATACGGGAAGAAAAACACAATGGTGGCTGCTTACCTTGCTGAGCAGGAGTGAAAGTGGCGTCAGCGGCGTTGGCAACATGGCACAACGGCCGGGCGAGGAACAACGCGGAGCGAGCAACAACCTACGAAGGAAAGGAGAGCATGGTCAAGCAGCTGTAAAAAGTTTTCCTTCTTTTATAACAATATTGACTATAGTAATAACATATGGTCCAAAAAAGAAACAAAATCTGTTTTTTGTTTTTCGAATCTCCCCGAGGGGAGCTGCACCGATCCTGGAAGCACTGCGATACCAGGTCGATGCGCGGAGTGGACGGAGCAAGCTCTCGTTCCATCTCCCTGTTCCAAAAATCAATTTAATATTTGGTCCCCAGATAGGGGACGTATCAGATATTAAACTGATAAGAACAGAAACTACACTGGATCTTAGCCAAAAGGCCGAGAAGCGATAACCGGTAAACTCCCGCTCCTGCTCCATTCTTCCTCGGACTCTCTCTTCTTCTTCAAAATGGTGTTGGGTGACTGAGCTTAGGTGTGAAGAGTGGCCGGCAAACTTTGAGCAACACAATATTTTTTACCAGAACATCTAACCAAGATGAAAAGCCATCTCCGTAACACCCCCCTTCCCTTTGGCTGAGGTAACACGATCACAGCTTTTGCATTTTCGGGTGCTTAATCAACGGGCGCGCAGGATCTCAATGGAGCGCAGAATCGGTCCTGCAGCTGCCAAGTAAAGTCTGGGGTTTGCTAAGGCTGGTTCCCGGCAATAAGTCGTAGGAGACAGGCAGGGTGGCATGGGAATAGACTGCAGCAGGCGTGGCGGGCAGGGCGGGGTGCATGTGCCCAACACCACCAACCCCCATCCACCCACCCATCCTTTTCCAATAGAGGCGGCCGTGCCTGCAGTCGCACGGAAATCCAACAGGGGGCAACCTCCAGCTTAGCTGTCGAGCGGGAAACGTGGTGAGGCCTCACCCTGAAATATAGGCCAAGTCCCCATGGACAGATACGGGAAGAAAAACACAATGGTGGCTGCTTACCTTGCTGAGCAGGAGTGAAAGTGGCGTCAGCGGCGTTGGCAACATGGCACAACGGCCGGGCGAGGAACAACGCGGAGCGAGCAACAACCTACGAAGGAAAGGAGAGCATGGTCAAGCAGCTGTAAAAAGTTTTCCTTCTTTTATAACAATATTGACTATAGTAATAACATATGGTTCAAAAAAGAAACAAAATCTGTTTTTTGTTTTTCGAATCTCCCCGAGGGGAGCTGCACCGATCCTGGAAGCACTGCGATACCAGGTCGATGCGCGGAGTGGACGGAGCAAGCTCTCGTTCCATCTCCCTGTTCCACTGCTTACCTTGCTGAGCAGGAGTGAAAGTGGCGTCAGCGGCGTTGGCAACATGGCGCACCGGCCGGGCGAGAAACAACACGTAGCGAGCAACAACCTACGAAGGAAAGGAGAGCATGGTCAAGCAGCTGTAAAAAGTTTTCCTTCTTTTATAACAATATTGACTACAGTAATAACATATGGCCCAAAAAAGAAACAAAATCTGTTTTTTGTTTTTCGAATCTCCCCGAGGGGAGCTGCACCGATCCTGGAAGCACTGCGATACCAGGTCGATGCGCGGAGTGGACGGAGCAAGCTCTCGTTCCATCTCCCTGTTCCAAAAATCAATTTAATATTTGGTCCCCAGATAGGGGACGTATCAGATATTAAACTGATAAGAACAGAAACTACACTGGATCTTAGCCAAAAGGCCGAGAAGCGATAACCGGTAAACTCCCGCTCCTGCTCCATTCTTCCTCGGACTCTCTCTTCTTCTTCAAAATGGTGTTGGGTGACTGAGCTTAGGTGTGAAGAGTGGCCGGCAAACTTTGAGCAACACAATATTTTTTACCAGAACATCTAACCAAGATGAAAAGCCATCTCCGTAACACCCCCCTTCCCTTTGGCTGAGGTAACACGATCACAGCTTTTGCATTTTCGGGTGCTTAATCAACGGGCGCGCAGGATCTCAATGGAGCGCAGAATCGGTCCTGCAGCTGCCAAGTAAAGTCTGGGGTTTGCTAAGGCTGGTTCCCGGCAATAAGTCGTAGGAGACAGGCAGGGTGGCATGGGAATAGACTGCAGCAGGCGTGGCGGGCAGGGCGGGGTGCATGTGCCCAACACCACCAACCCCCATCCACCCACCCATCCTTTTCCAATAGAGGCGGCCGTGCCTGCAGTCGCACGGAAATCCAACAGGGGGCAACCTCCAGCTTAGCTGTCGAGCGGGAAACGTGGTGAGGCCTCACCCTGAAATATAGGCCAAGTCCCCATGGACAGATACGGGAAGAAAAACACAATGGTGGCTGCTTACCTTGCTGAGCAGGAGTGAAAGTGGCGTCAGCGGCGTTGGCAACATGGCACAACGGCCGGGCGAGGAACAACGCGGAGCGAGCAACAACCTACGAAGGAAAGGAGAGCATGGTCAAGCAGCTGTAAAAAGTTTTCCTTCTTTTATAACAATATTGACTATAGTAATAACATATGGTTCAAAAAAGAAACAAAATCTGTTTTTTGTTTTTCGAATCTCCCCGAGGGGAGCTGCACCGATCCTGGAAGCACTGCGATACCAGGTCGATGCGCGGAGTGGACGGAGCAAGCTCTCGTTCCATCTCCCTGTTCCACTGCTTACCTTGCTGAGCAGGAGTGAAAGTGGCGTCAGCGGCGTTGGCAACATGGCGCACCGGCCGGGCGAGAAACAACACGTAGCGAGCAACAACCTACGAAGGAAAGGAGAGCATGGTCAAGCAGCTGTAAAAAGTTTTCCTTCTTTTATAACAATATTGACTACAGTAATAACATATGGCCCAAAAAAGAAACAAAATCTGTTTTTTGTTTTTCGAATCTCCCCGAGGGGAGCTGCACCGATCCTGGAAGCACTGCGATACCAGGTCGATGCGCGGAGTGGACGGAGCAAGCTCTCGTTCCATCTCCCTGTTCCAAAAATCAATTTAATATTTGGTCCCCAGATAGGGGACGTATCAGATATTAAACTGATAAGAACAGAAACTACACTGGATCTTAGCCAAAAGGCCGAGAAGCGATAACCGGTAAACTCCCGCTCCTGCTCCATTCTTCCTCGGACTCTCTCTTCTTCTTCAAAATGGTGTTGGGTGACTGAGCTTAGGTGTGAAGAGTGGCCGGCAAACTTTGAGCAACACAATATTTTTTACCAGAACATCTAACCAAGATGAAAAGCCATCTCCGTAACACCCCCCTTCCCTTTGGCTGAGGTAACACGATCACAGCTTTTGCATTTTCGGGTGCTTAATCAACGGGCGCGCAGGATCTCAATGGAGCGCAGAATCGGTCCTGCAGCTGCCAAGTAAAGTCTGGGGTTTGCTAAGGCTGGTTCCCGGCAATAAGTCGTAGGAGACAGGCAGGGTGGCATGGGAATAGACTGCAGCAGGCGTGGCGGGCAGGGCGGGGTGCATGTGCCCAACACCACCAACCCCCATCCACCCACCCATCCTTTTCCAATAGAGGCGGCCGTGCCTGCAGTCGCACGGAAATCCAACAGGGGGCAACCTCCAGCTTAGCTGTCGAGCGGGAAACGTGGTGAGGCCTCACCCTGAAATATAGGCCAAGTCCCCATGGACAGATACGGGAAGAAAAACACAATGGTGGCTGCTTACCTTGCTGAGCAGGAGTGAAAGTGGCGTCAGCGGCGTTGGCAACATGGCACAACGGCCGGGCGAGGAACAACGCGGAGCGAGCAACAACCTACGAAGGAAAGGAGAGCATGGTCAAGCAGCTGTAAAAAGTTTTCCTTCTTTTATAACAATATTGACTATAGTAATAACATATGGTTCAAAAAAGAAACAAAATCTGTTTTTTGTTTTTCGAATCTCCCCGAGGGGAGCTGCACCGATCCTGGAAGCACTGCGATACCAGGTCGATGCGCGGAGTGGACGGAGCAAGCTCTCGTTCCATCTCCCTGTTCCAAAAATCAATTTAATATTTGGTCCCCAGATAGGGGACGTATCAGATATTAAACTGATAAGAACAGAAACTACACTGGATCTTAGCCAAAAGGCCGAGAAGCGATAACCGGTAAACTCCCGCTCCTGCTCCATTCTTCCTCGGACTCTCTCTTCTTCTTCAAAATGGTGTTGGGTGACTGAGCTTAGGTGTGAAGAGTGGCCGGCAAACTTTGAGCAACACAATATTTTTTACCAGAACATCTAACCAAGATGAAAAGCCATCTCCGTAACACCCCCCTTCCCTTTGGCTGAGGTAACACGATCACAGCTTTTGCATTTTCGGGTGCTTAATCAACGGGCGCGCAGGATCTCAATGGAGCGCAGAATCGGTCCTGCAGCTGCCAAGTAAAGTCTGGGGTTTGCTAAGGCTGGTTCCCGGCAATAAGTCGTAGGAGACAGGCAGGGTGGCATGGGAATAGACTGCAGCAGGCGTGGCGGGCAGGGCGGGGTGCATGTGCCCAACACCACCAACCCCCATCCACCCACCCATCCTTTTCCAATAGAGGCGGCCGTGCCTGCAGTCGCACGGAAATCCAACAGGGGGCAACCTCCAGCTTAGCTGTCGAGCGGGAAACGTGGTGAGGCCTCACCCTGAAATATAGGCCAAGTCCCCATGGACAGATACGGGAAGAAAAACACAATGGTGGCTGCTTACCTTGCTGAGCAGGAGTGAAAGTGGCGTCAGCGGCGTTGGCAACATGGCACAACGGCCGGGCGAGGAACAACGCGGAGCGAGCAACAACCTACGAAGGAAAGGAGAGCATGGTCAAGCAGCTGTAAAAAGTTTTCCTTCTTTTATAACAATATTGACTATAGTAATAACATATGGTTCAAAAAAGAAACAAAATCTGTTTTTTGTTTTTCGAATCTCCCCGAGGGGAGCTGCACCGATCCTGGAAGCACTGCGATACCAGGTCGATGCGCGGAGTGGACGGAGCAAGCTCTCGTTCCATCTCCCTGTTCCACTGCTTACCTTGCTGAGCAGGAGTGAAAGTGGCGTCAGCGGCGTTGGCAACATGGCGCACCGGCCGGGCGAGAAACAACACGTAGCGAGCAACAACCTACGAAGGAAAGGAGAGCATGGTCAAGCAGCTGTAAAAAGTTTTCCTTCTTTTATAACAATATTGACTACAGTAATAACATATGGCCCAAAAAAGAAACAAAATCTGTTTTTTGTTTTTCGAATCTCCCCGAGGGGAGCTGCACCGATCCTGGAAGCACTGCGATACCAGGTCGATGCGCGGAGTGGACGGAGCAAGCTCTCGTTCCATCTCCCTGTTCCAAAAATCAATTTAATATTTGGTCCCCAGATAGGGGACGTATCAGATATTAAACTGATAAGAACAGAAACTACACTGGATCTTAGCCAAAAGGCCGAGAAGCGATAACCGGTAAACTCCCGCTCCTGCTCCATTCTTCCTCGGACTCTCTCTTCTTCTTCAAAATGGTGTTGGGTGACTGAGCTTAGGTGTGAAGAGTGGCCGGCAAACTTTGAGCAACACAATATTTTTTACCAGAACATCTAACCAAGATGAAAAGCCATCTCCGTAACACCCCCCTTCCCTTTGGCTGAGGTAACACGATCACAGCTTTTGCATTTTCGGGTGCTTAATCAACGGGCGCGCAGGATCTCAATGGAGCGCAGAATCGGTCCTGCAGCTGCCAAGTAAAGTCTGGGGTTTGCTAAGGCTGGTTCCCGGCAATAAGTCGTAGGAGACAGGCAGGGTGGCATGGGAATAGACTGCAGCAGGCGTGGCGGGCAGGGCGGGGTGCATGTGCCCAACACCACCAACCCCCATCCACCCACCCATCCTTTTCCAATAGAGGCGGCCGTGCCTGCAGTCGCACGGAAATCCAACAGGGGGCAACCTCCAGCTTAGCTGTCGAGCGGGAAACGTGGTGAGGCCTCACCCTGAAATATAGGCCAAGTCCCCATGGACAGATACGGGAAGAAAAACACAATGGTGGCTGCTTACCTTGCTGAGCAGGAGTGAAAGTGGCGTCAGCGGCGTTGGCAACATGGCACAACGGCCGGGCGAGGAACAACGCGGAGCGAGCAACAACCTACGAAGGAAAGGAGAGCATGGTCAAGCAGCTGTAAAAAGTTTTCCTTCTTTTATAACAATATTGACTATAGTAATAACATATGGTTCAAAAAAGAAACAAAATCTGTTTTTTGTTTTTCGAATCTCCCCGAGGGGAGCTGCACCGATCCTGGAAGCACTGCGATACCAGGTCGATGCGCGGAGTGGACGGAGCAAGCTCTCGTTCCATCTCCCTGTTCCACTGCTTACCTTGCTGAGCAGGAGTGAAAGTGGCGTCAGCGGCGTTGGCAACATGGCGCACCGGCCGGGCGAGAAACAACACGTAGCGAGCAACAACCTACGAAGGAAAGGAGAGCATGGTCAAGCAGCTGTAAAAAGTTTTCCTTCTTTTATAACAATATTGACTACAGTAATAACATATGGCCCAAAAAAGAAACAAAATCTGTTTTTTGTTTTTCGAATCTCCCCGAGGGGAGCTGCACCGATCCTGGAAGCACTGCGATACCAGGTCGATGCGCGGAGTGGACGGAGCAAGCTCTCGTTCCATCTCCCTGTTCCAAAAATCAATTTAATATTTGGTCCCCAGATAGGGGACGTATCAGATATTAAACTGATAAGAACAGAAACTACACTGGATCTTAGCCAAAAGGCCGAGAAGCGATAACCGGTAAACTCCCGCTCCTGCTCCATTCTTCCTCGGACTCTCTCTTCTTCTTCAAAATGGTGTTGGGTGACTGAGCTTAGGTGTGAAGAGTGGCCGGCAAACTTTGAGCAACACAATATTTTTTACCAGAACATCTAACCAAGATGAAAAGCCATCTCCGTAACACCCCCCTTCCCTTTGGCTGAGGTAACACGATCACAGCTTTTGCATTTTCGGGTGCTTAATCAACGGGCGCGCAGGATCTCAATGGAGCGCAGAATCGGTCCTGCAGCTGCCAAGTAAAGTCTGGGGTTTGCTAAGGCTGGTTCCCGGCAATAAGTCGTAGGAGACAGGCAGGGTGGCATGGGAATAGACTGCAGCAGGCGTGGCGGGCAGGGCGGGGTGCATGTGCCCAACACCACCAACCCCCATCCACCCACCCATCCTTTTCCAATAGAGGCGGCCGTGCCTGCAGTCGCACGGAAATCCAACAGGGGGCAACCTCCAGCTTAGCTGTCGAGCGGGAAACGTGGTGAGGCCTCACCCTGAAATATAGGCCAAGTCCCCATGGACAGATACGGGAAGAAAAACACAATGGTGGCTGCTTACCTTGCTGAGCAGGAGTGAAAGTGGCGTCAGCGGCGTTGGCAACATGGCACAACGGCCGGGCGAGGAACAACGCGGAGCGAGCAACAACCTACGAAGGAAAGGAGAGCATGGTCAAGCAGCTGTAAAAAGTTTTCCTTCTTTTATAACAATATTGACTATAGTAATAACATATGGTTCAAAAAAGAAACAAAATCTGTTTTTTGTTTTTCGAATCTCCCCGAGGGGAGCTGCACCGATCCTGGAAGCACTGCGATACCAGGTCGATGCGCGGAGTGGACGGAGCAAGCTCTCGTTCCATCTCCCTGTTCCAAAAATCAATTTAATATTTGGTCCCCAGATAGGGGACGTATCAGATATTAAACTGATAAGAACAGAAACTACACTGGATCTTAGCCAAAAGGCCGAGAAGCGATAACCGGTAAACTCCCGCTCCTGCTCCATTCTTCCTCGGACTCTCTCTTCTTCTTCAAAATGGTGTTGGGTGACTGAGCTTAGGTGTGAAGAGTGGCCGGCAAACTTTGAGCAACACAATATTTTTTACCAGAACATCTAACCAAGATGAAAAGCCATCTCCGTAACACCCCCCTTCCCTTTGGCTGAGGTAACACGATCACAGCTTTTGCATTTTCGGGTGCTTAATCAACGGGCGCGCAGGATCTCAATGGAGCGCAGAATCGGTCCTGCAGCTGCCAAGTAAAGTCTGGGGTTTGCTAAGGCTGGTTCCCGGCAATAAGTCGTAGGAGACAGGCAGGGTGGCATGGGAATAGACTGCAGCAGGCGTGGCGGGCAGGGCGGGGTGCATGTGCCCAACACCACCAACCCCCATCCACCCACCCATCCTTTTCCAATAGAGGCGGCCGTGCCTGCAGTCGCACGGAAATCCAACAGGGGGCAACCTCCAGCTTAGCTGTCGAGCGGGAAACGTGGTGAGGCCTCACCCTGAAATATAGGCCAAGTCCCCATGGACAGATACGGGAAGAAAAACACAATGGTGGCTGCTTACCTTGCTGAGCAGGAGTGAAAGTGGCGTCAGCGGCGTTGGCAACATGGCACAACGGCCGGGCGAGGAACAACGCGGAGCGAGCAACAACCTACGAAGGAAAGGAGAGCATGGTCAAGCAGCTGTAAAAAGTTTTCCTTCTTTTATAACAATATTGACTATAGTAATAACATATGGTTCAAAAAAGAAACAAAATCTGTTTTTTGTTTTTCGAATCTCCCCGAGGGGAGCTGCACCGATCCTGGAAGCACTGCGATACCAGGTCGATGCGCGGAGTGGACGGAGCAAGCTCTCGTTCCATCTCCCTGTTCCACTGCTTACCTTGCTGAGCAGGAGTGAAAGTGGCGTCAGCGGCGTTGGCAACATGGCGCACCGGCCGGGCGAGAAACAACACGTAGCGAGCAACAACCTACGAAGGAAAGGAGAGCATGGTCAAGCAGCTGTAAAAAGTTTTCCTTCTTTTATAACAATATTGACTACAGTAATAACATATGGTCCAAAAAAGAAACAAAATCTGTTTTTTGTCTTTCGAATCTCCCCGAGGGGAGCTGCACCGATCCTGGAAGCACTGCGATACCAGGTCGATGCGCGGAGTGGACGGAGCAAGCTCTCGTTCCATCTCCCTGTTCCAAAAATCAATTTAATATTTGGTCCCCAGATAGGGGACGTATCAGATATTAAACTGATAAGAACAGAAACTACACTGGATCTTAGCCAAAAGGCCGAGAAGCGATAACCGGTAAACTCCCGCTCCTGCTCCATTCTTCCTCGGACTCTCTCTTCTTCTTCAAAATGGTGTTGGGTGACTGAGCTTAGGTGTGAAGAGTGGCCGGCAAACTTTGAGCAACACAATATTTTTTACCAGAACATCTAACCAAGATGAAAAGCCATCTCCGTAACACCCCCCTTCCCTTTGGCTGAGGTAACATGATCACAGCTTTTGCATTTTCGGGTGCTTAATCAACGGGCGCGCAGGATCTCAATGGAGCGCAGAATCGGTCCTGCAGCTGCCAAGTAAAGTCTGGGGTTTGCTAAGGCTGGTTCCCGGCAATAAGTCGTAGGAGACAGGCAGGGTGGCATGGGAATAGACTGCAGCAGGCGTGGCGGGCAGGGCGGGGTGCATGTGCCCAACACCACCAACCCCCATCCACCCACCCATCCTTTTCCAATAGAGGCGGCCGTGCCTGCAGTCGCACGGAAATCCAACAGGGGGCAACCTCCAGCTTAGCTGTCGAGCGGGAAACGTGGTGAGGCCTCACCCTGAAATATAGGCCAAGTCCCCATGGACAGATACGGGAAGAAAAACACAATGGTGGCTGCTTACCTTGCTGAGCAGGAGTGAAAGTGGCGTCAGCGGCGTTGGCAACATGGCGCACCGGCCGGGCGAGAAACAACACGTAGCGAGCAACAACCTACGAAGGAAAGGAGAGCATGGTCAAGCAGCTGTAAAAAGTTTTCCTTCTTTTATAACAATATTGACTACAGTAATAACATATGGTCCAAAAAAGAAACAAAATCTGTTTTTTGTCTTTCGAATCTCCCCGAGGGGAGCTGCACCGATCCTGGAAGCACTGCGATACCAGGTCGATGCGCGGAGTGGACGGAGCAAGCTCTCGTTCCATCTCCCTGTTCCAAAAATCAATTTAATATTTGGTCCCCAGATAGGGGACGTATCAGATATTAAACTGATAAGAACAGAAACTTTTTTTTTCAAAAAATATACTTTATTCATAAAATTTGCAGCAGTACATACATAAGAACATAAGAACATAAGAAATTGGAGCAGGAGTAGGCCAATCGGCCCCTCGAGCCTGCTCCGCCATTCAATAAGATCATGGCTGATCTGATCCCAACCACAAATCTAAAGAACACAAGAAGTCGGAGCAGGACCCGGCCACATAGCCCCTGGGCCCTCTCCGCCACCCACAGGGCATTGACCGATCCGAACTCAGCTTCATGTCCAATTTCCTGCCCGCTCCCCATAACCCCTAATTCCCTTTACTTCTAGGAAACTGTCTATTTCTGTTTTAAATTTATTTAATGATGTAGCTTCCACAGCTTCCTGGGGCAGCAAATTCCACAGACCTACCACCCTCTGAGTGAAGAAGTTTCTCCTCATCTCAGTTTTGAAAGAGCAGCCCCTTATTCTAAGATTATGCCCCCTAGTTCTAGTTTCACCCATCTTTGGGAACATCCTTACTGCATCCACCCGATCAAGACCCTTCACAATCTTATATGTTTCAATAAGATCGCCTCTCATTCTTCTGAACTCCAATGAGTAGAGTCCCAATCTACTCAACCTCTCCTCATATGTCCGCCCCCTCATCCCCGGGATTAACCGAGTGAACCTTCTTTGTACTGCCTCGAGAGCAAGTATGTCTTTTCTTAAGTATGGAGACCAAAACTGTATGCAGTATTCCAGGTGCGGTCTCACCAATACCTTATATAACTGCAGCAATACCTCCTTGTTTTTATATTCTATCCCCCGAGCAATAAAAGCCAACATTCCGTTGGCTTTCTTGATCACCTGCTGCACCTGCATACCAACTTTTTGATTTTCTTGCACTAGGACCCCCAGATCCCTTTGTACTGCAGTACTTTCCAGTCTCTTGCCATCAAGATAATAACTTGCTCTCTGATTTTTCCTGCCAAAGTGCATAACCTCACATTTTCCAATATTATATTGCATCTGCCAAATCTCCGCCCACTCACCCAGCCTGTCTATATCCCCTTGCAGGTTTTTTATGTCCTCCTCACTCTCTACTTTCCCTCCCATCTTTGTATCATCTGCAAATTTTGATATGTTGCACTCGGTCCCCTCCTCCAAATCGTTAATATAGATTGTAAAGAGTTGGGGACCCAGCACCGACCCCTGTGGAACACCACTGGTTACTGGTTGCCAGTCCGAAAATGAACCATTTATCCCAACTCTCTGCTTCCTGTTTGATAACCAATCCTCCACCCATGCCAGAATATTACCCCCAATCCCGTGATTTTTTATCTTAAGTAATAATCTTTTATGTGGCACCTTGTCGAATGCCTTCTGGAAGTCTAAATACACTACGTCCACTGGTTCCCCTTTATCCACCCTATACGTTATATCCTCGAAGAACTCAAGCAAATTTGTCAGACATGACTTCCCCTTCATAAAGCCATGCTGACTTTGTCCTATTAAATTATGCTTATCTAAATGTTCCGTTACTGTCTCCTTAATAATAGACTCCAAAATTTTACCCACCACAGATGTTAAGCTAACTGGCCTATAATTTCCAGCCTTCTGCCTACTACCCTTTTTAAATAACGGTGTTACATTAGCAGTTTTCCAATCTGCCGGGACCTCTCCTGAGTCCAGGGAATTTTGGAAAACTATCACCAAAGCATCCACAATCCCTACTGCCACTTCCCTCAAGACCCTAGGATGGAAGCCATCAGGTCCAGGGGATTTATCCGCCTTGAGTCCCATTATTTTACTGAGTACCATCTCTTGAGTGATTTTAATCGTATTTAGCTCCTCCCCCCCGAGAGTCCCCTGTTTGTCCAGTGTTGGGATATTCTTAGTGTCCTCTACTGTAAAGACTGAAACAAAATATTTGTTCAGCATTTTTGCCATCTCCATGTTTCCCACCATTAATTTCCCGGTCTCATCCTCTAAGGGACCTATGTTTGCCTTAGCCACCCTTTTTCTTTTTATATAACTATAGAAACTCTTGCTATCTGTTTTTATATTTTTTGCTAATTTCTTTTCATAATCTAACTTCCTTTTCTTAATCAATCCTTTAGTTACTTTTTGCTGTCTTTTGAAGAATTCCCAATCTTCTATCTTCCCACTAAGTTTGGCTACCTTATATGTCCTTGTTTTTAGTCGGATACTATCCTTGATTTCTTTACTTAGCCACGGGTGGCTGTCATTTCTTTTACACCCTTTTTTCCTCAGTGGAATATATTTATTTTGAAAGTTGTAAAATAACTCCCTAAATGAACACCACTGCTCATGTACCGTCTTACCCTTTAATCTATTTTCCCAGTCCACTTTAATCAATTCCGCTCTCATACCATCATAGTCTCCTTTATTCAAGCTCAGTACGCTTGTTTGAGAATCAACCTTCTCACCCTCTAATTGGATATGGAATTCAACCATGTTGTGGTCGCTCGTTCCAAGGGGATCCTTAACTAGGACATTATTAATTAATCCTGACTCATTACACAGGACCAGGTCCAAGGTTGCCTGCCCCCTTGTCGGATCAGTTACATACTGCTCAAGAAATCCATCCCTGATGCACTCAATGAACTCGTCCTCAAGGCTGCTCTGCCCAATTTGATTTGTCCAGTTAATATGATAATTAAAATCCCCCATAATTATGGCTGTTCCCTTATTACATGCCCCGACTATCTCCTGATTAATACTTCTTCCAGCAGAGTTGCAACTATTAGGAGGCCTATATACTACGCCCACTAATGTTTTTTTTCCCTTATTATTCCTTATCTCCACCCAAACTGTTTCATTATCTTGATGCTTTGTCCCAATATCATTTCTCTGTATTACAGTGATTCCTTCCTTTATTAACATAGCCACCCCACCTCCCCTTCCTTCCTGCCTGTCCTTCCTGATTGTTAAATACCCTGGCATATTTAATTCCCAGTCGTTGTCACCCTGCAGCCATGTTTCTGTAATGGCCACAAGATCATACCCATACGTAGTTATTTGTGCCGTTAACTCGTCCATTTTATTACGAATGCTACGTGCATTCAGATAAAGAACTTTCAAATCTGTTTTGTGACGCTTAGTTCCTGCTTTTTCCTTTTTTAACACTTTACCTATTACTCCATACCTTCTGTCCCTTCCTGTTACGCTTTCCTCTCTCTCCCTGCTCAGGTTCCCAACCCCCTGCCACTTTAGTTTAAACCCTCCCCAACAGCACTAGCAAACACTCCTCCTAGGACAGCGGTCCCGGCCCTGCCCAGGTGCAGACCATCCGGTTTGTACTGGTCCCACCTCCCCCAGAACCGTTTCCAGTGTCCCAGGAATTTGAATCCCTCCCCCTTGCACCATTCCTCTAGCCACGTATTCATTTGAAATATCCTCCTATTTCTACTCTGACTAGCACGTGGCACTGGCAGCAATACAGTTGTCATATCACTTTCCAAACGTACACAATACAGATTATACAATTTGCAGGTTACGTGAAGTACAGCTCAATGAACACATTGGACATAATTACAGTTCATGACACTCGAGGGTGTCTCATTGCATCATACTCAACACGGATTATTGCTTCCAGATTCATTTCTGGTCCATTTCAGATTCATTACAGGTACATTACAGCAATTTGAATTTTACATTCTGCCCGAGGGGGTTTTTCCCTGATTGCAGCCCCTCGGTTTACAATGGCGGGAAGGCTCTAAACGGTTGCCTTTCCCCACAGGGCCTTTGCGGCGGCCGCACCCATCCTCAGTGCGTCCCTCAGCACGTAGTCCTGGACCTTGGAATGTGCCAGTCTGCAACACTCGGTCGAGGACAGCTCCTTGTGCTGGAAGACCAGCAAGTTTCGGGCAGACCAAAGGGCGTCTTTCACCGAGTTGATGGTCTTCCAGCAGCAGCCGATGTCCGTCTCAGTGTGCGTCCCCGGGAACAGCCCGTCGAGCACAGAAACCTGTGTTACGGAACTGCTCGGGACGAACCTGGACAGATACCACTGCATCTCTCTCCAGACCTTCTTTGCAAAGGCACATTCCATAAGGAGATGGGTGACGGTCTCGTCTCCACCGCAGCCTCCTCTGGGACAGCACGCGGTGGCGCTGAGAGTCCGGGAGTGCATGAAGGATCTGACGGGAAGGGCCCTTCTCACCACCAGCCAAGCTAGGTCTTGGTGCTTGTTTGAAAGCTCTGGCGATGAGGCGTTCTGCCAAATGACATTGACAGTCTGCTCGGGGAACCAACCGACAGGATCCACCATCTCCTTTTCCCGCAGGGTCTCGAGGACGTTACGTGCGGACCACTTGCTGATCGCCTTGTGGTCAAAGGTGTTTTCCTGCACAAACCTTTCCACGCAGGACAGGTGGGGCGGAACGGTCCAACTGGACGGAGCGTTCCGTGGCAGCGTGGCCAGGTCCATCCTTCTCAACACCGGGGACAGGTAGAACCTCAGCACGTAGTGACACTTTGTGTTTGCGTACTGAGGGTCTATGCACAGCTTGATGCAGCCGCACACAAAGGTGGCCATCAGGATGAGGGCCACGTTGGGCACGCCTTTCCCCCCTTTCTCTGGAGATTTGTACATCGTGACCCTGCGGACACGGTCCATTTTTGATCTCCAGACAAAGTGGAAGATGGCTCGGGTGACTGTCGCGGCGCAGGAGCGAGGTATGGGCCAGACCTGCGCCACGTACAGCAACACCGAGAGCACCTCGCACCTGATGACCAGGTTCTTGCCCACGATCGAGAGGGATCGTTGATCCCACAGTCCCAGTTTCTGCTTAACCTTGGAGATACGCTCCTCCCAGTTTTTGGTGCACACCCCGGCCCCCACCGAACCAGACCCCCAGCACCTTCAGGTAATCCGACCTGACGGTGAAGGGGACAAAGGATCGGTCGGTCCAGTTCCCAAAGAACATGGCCTCGCTCTTGCTACGATTTACCCTGGCCCCCGAGGCCAGTTCGAAACGGTCGCAGATGCTCATCAATCTGCGGACCGACAGCTGATCCGAGCAAAAGACGGCGACGTCATCCATGTACAGGGAGGCCTTGACCTGAGTGCCTCCGCTGCCTGGGATCGTCACCCCTCTTATGCCCGCATCCCTCCTGATGGACTCGGCAAAGGGTTCGATGCAACACACGAACAAGACGGAGGAGAGAGGACAGCCCTGCCTGACTCCAGATTTGATCGGAAAGCTTTCTGATTCCCACCCGTTGATTGAAACTGCGCTACTGATGTTTGTGTAGAGCAGTTGGATCCAATTGCGGATTCCCTCCCCAAACCCCATTTTGGAGAGCACGTCCATCATGTACGTGTGGGATATTCTGTCAAAGGCCTTCTCCTGGTCCAGGCTGATCAGGCAGGTGTTCACCCCCCTGTCCTGTACGTAGGCAATCGTATCCCTGAGTAGCGCCAGGCTATCAGAGATCTTCCTGCCGGGTACGGTGCAGGTCTGATCGGGGTGGATCACCACCTCCAGGGCTGACTTGACCAGATTGGCGATGACCTTGGACAGAATTTTGTAGTCAACGTTAAGTAGTGAGATGGGTCGCCAATTTTTGATTTCGCGTGCTTAACCAACGGGCGCGCAGGATCTCAATGGAGCGCAGAATCAGTCCTGCAGCTGCCAAGTAAAGTCTGCGGTTTGCTAAGGCTAGTTCCCGGCAATAAGTCGTCGGAGACAGGCAGGGTGGCATGGGCAATAGACTACAGCAGGCGTGGTGGGCAGGGCGGGGTGCATGTGCCCAACATGTTTAAAACTCGTTGAGACCCGGGTTCGAATCCCGGTCAGGGGATGATTTTCTGGTGCAGATTAATTGGCACCGTTCAAGAAAATCTCCCATCCTGAGTACAATGCTCCACCCAAACCAGTGCCTTTTACTCACCTTAACACTCAGTTCGGAGCACAGTTTAATATCACAGCTTCCAATGTGGCCATTCACAGTGCACTCTCTCCAAACACACGCACTGTCTGCTTGTTTTTTAAAGTCAGCAACGTGAAGTTATTTCGCCTCTCACTTGTGGCAGTTTAAACGTTGCCAACCGTTAACATTGTGTCTCTCGCGCTCTCTGTTTCGGGAAATGTCTGACTTGGAAACAATTAATTCTGGAACTGCCAGTTTAAAACTGCAGTAATTTTTCCCACAACTACTGGAGTTAAATGTTTCAAGTCAGGAGACCAAGTCTGTGGAAGGTGGCACGTCCCAATACACAGGCTTGCAGCTTCCTGAAAAGTGACCTGAGACTGACGTCTTTCCCTCCAAGGTAGAACTGCAAGAGGGAAAAGGAAGAAAGGGAGTGGCACTCATCCATCCCAGGAGAAAACAAAAAAACCACAGTTGCAATATCTCAGCATTCTGAGTAATAATCCAGGCTTCAAAAATCTGTTCAGCATTTTTAATATCTCCCCACAGGGAGGCGCACTGTTCCCAGAGACAGTGCAAGAGCAACACAGGAGGCACGTTCAAATGCACCAGAAGCCCAAACAAATAATCCAGCAACTAATCTGTAACTCCTGCATGATCCCTTTAAATACCGCTGGTGGCAGGGGAGGGGAGGGGGTCTTTCATGCCATTTAAGTTATGTTCAGCTGTGCGAGTGTGGAAAACCATAAAGAGATGCCTCACCATATTAACTTTCCAATACACCTAAACCATAAATGTGGACTTGACCATATTAATTTTCTAATAACCTTAAACCATAAAAAGAAGAAATGCATGATGGATAAGTTGACCATGTTAACTGACCAGCTGAATATAATAGAAAGCTCATGTTTTAGTTTCTCACCAAAGACACACAGAAGCACAATTGTCGAATTACTTCAAGTTCTCTCATGCTGATAACTGTCTGACTAACAGAAATGAATGACCATATAGCCTTGAGACTGAGTACAGAACTGACAATAAAGACAGTTTCTTAGGGGAAAGGCACTTTCCCAGGCCTGTGTTCAAAAATCATGAGGCAGTCATGAGGAACCAGAGGGTGGGTTCCCTATTTTGATTGACTAACCACTTGAACCAATAAAGAATGTACATGTACGCCCACATTCTACACAGGTAGGCGTTAGTGATTAAACTGTATAAATGTGAACTGTTTCCTTTGTTCAGTGAAGAGGTTGTTCTGACCATTGTTCAGAACACAGCTTCCCTTGTATACAAGTTTCTTTTAATAAACTCTTCCTTGTCTGAAAATAAGTGTTTGGAGTTAATGCATTGTATAGAATAGGTAATTAAGTTTTCGACAATTCTTGGAGGTCCCACCGAGATCGCTTGTGATCCCCGGTAAGTACGGACACAAGTTGTCTGTCCGAACCCAGACATGCAGCGATTGATAAGTGTATGCATTAAGTGACGTGACAAATTCTTCTGCTTGCCTTTAGGAATTGGAAGGCGATCATAGGAAATGTGTTTTGTATAGACAAGGAGAAAAAAAAGGGGAAAAAAAAGTGAGAGACGCGCGACAGATTACTCGATATTGTCAGCTACGGTTTTGTAGTAACGGGCTGAGAGAGCAATAACGGAGTAGATCTGTGATACCAGTGATTACTAGAGTGACGTTGAGGTTGCTGTAAGGACCGACAGACGGTCAGCTGCTAGTAAAAAAAAGAGGCGCCAGGAAAAGAGAAAAGGTAACCAGGTTACAGACTTGTTTCAAAATTTTTTAAGTGTGAAGTTGTAATTTGGACAAGCGCAGACTAGATGTTGCGTAATTCGGAAAAGTGTGAAATTACAAGTCTGTAGTGGCGACAAACGCAGACTGGTGTGGATGTCGCTGATTCGGAAAAGTGTGAAATTCTGGTTTACCTAAATTAAGTGTTTAGATAGAAACACTAATAGTGTTCCCCCTTCTCAAAAGGAGAAGCACTTTTCAGAAGCAGTGTTCCCCCTTCTCAAAAGGACAAGCACTTATAGGAAACAGTGTTCCCCCTGCTCAAGGGGAGAAGCACTTTTGGAAAAAATCATTGTGTAAGTCAGCTGATTCAACTGAGTGCAGACGTTTCTCTCACGCACCTGGTCTGAGCTGGTTATTAAGGCCAGGGCTCTAAAGTAGGTGCAGAGAACACATGACGTCTTGTCCGATCAGCTGAATTATCAAGTGCGGATAGGAGACCGTTATATCGTTGTGTAGTATATTGTAGCGATTGTAAATCGAATCCCTCCGAAGGGAACACCTGCTGCTCATATGTACAGAAACTTTGGGAAAGAAACAACTGACGAGTTGATAGTTTGGTCCAAATGGACCAGGACTAAAAAATGTCCTTTTCCCGAAGACGGCACATTTAATATGGATAGAATTAAGTGATTAGAAAAATGTTTAAAAGACAGAGACCCGAAAAAGAAAGGTTCTTTTGTTTTCAGTGTACTGTCTCTTTAAAAAGCCTGTCCTTATTGTGAGTGTTTTCTGTCGGTGTTGTGGGCCAAGCCCCCTTCTGACTGCGTCTTACGTGTTTTCTTCTTTTGTGTGATGTATCTGTTTTGTCTTGTGTTTAATTCTGATATTGCTGAATTAAAATTGGAGTTATTGAGGTTAAGTGACCTATTAAATTCTGGTTCTTATAAAATGTGAGCATGTTAAATTCCAGACATGGGATCTTCAAAAAAAAAAATTGGCATTTTGAATTTTTATCTTGTGATTGGCTGTGATTAGAAAAAAGGTTCAAAAAAAAATAATGGGACAGATATAAAACAAAAGCGATCTGGTATCACCGTGATAGGAAAAGTCGGAAAGCTGGAACAGCTCGGAGAGTTGGTTATAATCATACCCACTAAAAGTATGTGAAAAAAAAAGAATTGGAAAGCTATAGTTGTGTATGATGAGCAAATTATAAAACTTACGAAGACTAACTATAAACTAAAATGGACGATGGGAGATGTTATTTCCTGGTATGAGTTTTTTTAAAAAAAAGAATTTATGTGAAAATTACGTTGACGTATGCTGAGAACTCTGCGTGAATCTGATATCTGGCTCCGTCGTTTTGTTTCTGAAAAAAAAGTTAACCCCTTCCAAGGACACTGATATCTGTTTTCAATTCACCAAGCAACAACCTTTGCATTGATGTAAAATAATTGACAAAATGAGGTTTAATTGTAAAAGAAAAGATAAAGTGCAGCTTTAAGGAATTACAAGTTACAGTTGTAGGATGATCTCTGGTTATAAATTAATTTGATCTTCGAAGCATTTTGTGCTATTGTGATTGATTCTTTCCTCTACCCCTTAAGGTTTTTACAAGCAAGAAATAACTAATCCTTATTTCCGTATTGCTGAAGTTAAGAGTTTGGACTGCACTCGTTTTTTTTTAAGATGTTGGTCTGATACCTTTGGAGTCACAGCATTCTGAAAGTGGAAAGAGCAGGTACTGTTTTTACAGTTTTAAACAGTTTTATTGTCTCTTGATAAAAACAATGATTTTTGTGAATTTTGAAGGGAGACACCCTCTTTCTTCAGGGTGCATGGTGAGGATCCTTGAATCCTCCTCCCCTGAGGGAATAAAAAAAACAAAATAAAAGAGACGGCGATAATGATCATATTGGATTTTAATTGGCGTCTGAAGGATAAGATTAGGGAAAAAGGCTGTTTGCAAAGTTAAAGCAGAGTCTGAAAAGAAAGTAAAGAAGCTGTAAGCAAACAAGTTGGTTAATTAGAAACATTGGAGAAAACACGATGATTAAAATAAATCTCAAAAATAGTGTGCAAAATATACAGTGTAAAGCAATCCACAAATGTGAGAAGTGAAAAAAATCAGTCAAACCTGTGTGAGGAGAAAATTTGAAGCCAAAATCAATTTGCTGGGTGTCTGGTGGGGTGGGGTGGAATGTGGAAACTTAATCTCAGAGGGAGAAGTATCACATTACTGCTACCACGAGAGCCAGTTAATGTTAACCCCTTCCATCCCAAGAAGCCAGACTGTCATGCCAAGAGCAGTTCAAACAGATAGAAATGACCCAGTCGGTTGAGAACTGTCTGAGGCTTGGCCAGAACACAGGTGAACATGAGGTGACAATTGGTATAGGTTATGCTATTAAAATTGACCCAATTACTCGGAAATGCCAAAGGCTACAATTGACTGAGATATAAGTTTCCACACAGACAATGCTGCAGTGAAAAAAAAAATTGATAAGAAAGGAATGTAAAACAAATCGTATGAAGAGAAAGCATAGGTTAGACAATTGGAAGTCCATTACTTGAGCTATGTACTGACACAGGGTACTAAACGCCTCTCAGTTTTACCCTGCCACAGTATGATAAGGAAGTTCGACAAGTTCTGGGGCTATTCAATTTTATTTGAAACTATTCACGAATAGTAGCTCCAATTCAAGATCTGACCAAAGAGGGTGAGACCTTCCCTGACAAATTATCTAACTCGCATTGAGAATGCTAAGAAAACTCAACAATTATATCAACACCTCCTGACTCAAGTGTTAAAACAAAGCATGACATGGAATGGAGGTGGACATCGTAAAAGAGATGGACAAATGTGGAGACACAAAAGATCTGTGATAAGTGATATAGCAACTGCCTTTAATACGGGTGCCTCAGTTTGTTAACACCATTGATTTGGCAACATTAGATCAAAAGGTCAGAGATTTAGGGTCTCGCATTAAAGATATATTTTTCAAAAATGAATGAAAATACAGATAAGGAATTGTCTGAGGATCAAATGCTGACCATACATTTGCAAAGGATAGCTACAGTGCTAGAAACACATGCCCAAACCATTAATAAATTAGTAAAAGAGGAATATAACGTATCTTAGCAGGCGGCTGCTAATGACATCTGCAGTACATATGGTAACTGGATTGTGGAACAGACACGAGAGAACCTAGCCCAGATACAGGCAGGGGAAGTACCCTTATGAATAACGAATCAACAAACTGAGGGTGAGCCTGACCTGTGGGCATGATGGAGGTGGTACCTCCAAGCGGCTGTTACCAAACAAGAACATCACCCCTTGCCAATTCAGGGCAATGGTGCGGGTGTACCCCACTCAAGTGGAGTGTAAACCTGACGGAGGAGGGCTCCTAGGGTTGGTACTAGTAATACTGGTGATAGCACCTGAAACCCAGGGACGAGAGGTGTAATAAGTTCAGAATATTGGGGTAGTGAAGGATGGAATGCACATTTCCCATTACAATATGTTACCATATGCTGAAAAAAAAAATTAAAGGGAATTTGGCTGGAACAAAATTAAAGGGATGTGTTACTAGACATGCTGTCACTGTATGTCCACATCGTGTTGGACACAGCCCAGAAGCACAGTGTGGGTTTAACAATACCGGTACCAATCAGGATATTAACTGTACCATGGAGGCCCTAGAGGCGGATCTAAAACCCACTCAAGTGGCATATGCCGGAGAGGGCGAATACTGTGTTGCAACTAATTTGAAAACATTTAAATATGCCAATCTAACCCCTTGTGATATTTAAAGTCCAGAATTCTACTCCATTCCTGAAGTCCTGGTTCGGATTGGACCCGAGAAACTGGTAGAGATACATCGGCATAACCTCACCACCTTACAAGTTTCTGAGGATGTCAAAAAGGACTTAAAAGAATATCAGGACACATTTGGGTATCTGACACCCCTGTTGCCTAAATACTTGAAAGCATTGCGAATGGAGATACACCTCTCCCAGAAGGTTTATTATAACCTACAACAGGACAATAAAAATATTAAGATGACATTGACCAAATTAAAGTCACCACTTGGTGAGATGACCTCTGGAATTGGGGACTGAATATACAGATCCATCCTCAGATTAGATTAATTTCACATGTATTAGTCATCGTGCAGTTTGTTGCAATATGATTCTTGGTTTTCATGGCATGTAATAAATGTAAGCAGAGGATGAAGGGTTTGGCAAAGATAGTAAAACAGAGCCTGGGTGAGAATGTCCCCATTTTCTCTGTGGTTTCAATTGAGAACACATCTTAATGGTACCGGGAGTAGCACCCGCTGGGGTAAGGTGCATGTAAAAGGGGAGACAATCATAGTTTGATAGGATTATCAGATGCTCTGCCTCTCTTCCACCCGGACTGGTGGCCAACACGAAGGGAACCTGGTTAAGATGAGGTACAGCATCCAACAGGATATTGTAGGGATAAAAATTTGGATTAAGGGATATAAAGGGGTGGGTCCCAATCTCAAGTTCAAAGGTCAGGCGTAGTGGTTGATTAATTAACCTATAAATCCCCATACAAGGACCCCGGCTGTGGCGTACCAGAGGAAAAAAAACTGACTGATTAATTAAACTGTTATAAGAGACTGTTGCAGCATGGCATGTCCTAAACTTTTAAATCATATGAGAATAATTGGCTCGACATGCCTGATCGTGTGGGTGGGAACTGGCATAAAACCCGCTACAACCCCTGCTGCAAGCAGACTCAATCGTGTTTCAAGGGAACTGCATGTCAATACTTTTTTATACATGTCATATATGTATGCAAAGCGTCAAGGTATCTCTAGTTGCTGGGTGTGCTCACATATCCCAGTTCAATCCAAGGGAGGCATTCCACTCAGACCAGTCCCCCTAACTTCCCAAGAAATAGCGGAGTGGGTAATAAATCAAATTGAAATTAATGGGAACAGAATTTGAGATAGTGGCTGGATGAGTGCGAGAACCAGTAAGACAATGTTTGTGAGAAAGCAATGGAAGGAGTACACAATCACAACAAAATGTGAAACCAGATTTCGGGGGTGGTACCAACCTAATTACGATCAGACCCATAAACCTCCTTTTCTAATCCTTACAAATACACCAAGAACTAATGGAGCAATATGTTTGAGTAAGAATTCAGTAGGGGGTGATGTAGTGGGATGGAGTAATTGCACTCAGTATATAAATATGACAGAAACCAGCATCAGTAGTACCATCAGATGGAAGCCTTGCACAGGTGGCCAAATTTACATGGATGGAATAAACGTAAAGAATTCCCCTGCAGTTACTGCGTATAATGAAACCTACTCTATTTGTGGCCACAAGGCATACCCATGGTTGCCTCAAAGATGGACCGGATCATGTTACTTGGGATATGTGATCCCATATATCTGACACTCATCATCCCTGCCTCAATATCCTGCTGGGCAACGAGTAAAGAGGGTAATTACTGAGGCTGACCGATTCTGGGCCATTGCTTTCCCTAGGTGGGGAGTGAGCATGGACACCAGAGAAATTATTAAATTAGCCAAAATCTGGGAAATAGTTGCTAATGATACGGCAGAAGCCTTAAAGGAAATAAGTGCAGAAATGATAGCCATTCGTACGGTCACCTTACAAAACCGTATGGCCCTTGATTACCTATTGGCAGAGAAAGGAGGAACATGCGCACTAATTGGATCTGAATGTTGTACCTACATGCCTGATAGTTCAGAGAATATTACTGATTTGACCGATCACATTCAAAGGGAAGTTGAGAAATTCAAGCAGCCCCCTTCATTTACTATTTGGGGCTGGGCAACAGGATGGCTGGGTTCTATTGGGACTTCTCTAGTTCAGGGACTAGTCATATTTGTTGTTATAATTCTTATAGCCTATTGCTTTGTCAAATGCTGCTGTGTTATGATGTCCAATCTGGGTACACATAAAGCGCCCACAAATTTGATGGTGCAAGTAGGGGTGACACAGGATGAGGTGCAAGAGGAGTTTGAACGTCTGGGTGGAATAATGCTCCATTAGAGTATTGTCCTTTTATATATATATATATATATATATGTAGGACAAAAGGGGGGAATGTGGAAAACCATAAAGAAATGCCTGACCAAATTAACTTTCTAATACTCCTAAACCATAAAGCTGACCATATTAATTGCCTAATACCCTTAAAACCAAAAAAAAGAAGAAAAGCATGATGGATAAGTTGACCATGTCAGCTGACCAGCTGAATATAATAGAAAGCTTACGTTTTAGTTCTCACCAAAGACACACAGAAGAGCTATTGTCTGCTTATGAGATAACTGTCTGACCAACAGAAATGAATGACCATATAGCCTTGAGACTAGGTACAGACCCACTGATAAGAAAAACTGTTACTAAGGAAACATGCTTTCCCAGACAATGTTAAAAGAATCACGAGGCAGTCATGAGGAACCAGAGGGTGGGTTCCCTATTTTTATTGACTAACAACTTGAACTAATAAAGAATGTACATGTACGTCCATATTCTATGATAGACAGACATTACTAATTAAACTGTATAAATGTGAACTGTTTTCCTATGTACAGTGAAGAGGTTGTTCTAACAATTGTTTTGGAGCACTCTTCCCTTGAGCTCAAGTTTCTTTTAATTAAAATTCTTACTTGTCTGAAAATAAGTGTTTGGAGTTAATGCATTGTATATAATAGGTAATTAAGTCTTCGACAGAGGGAAACCAAGGAATTATAGACCAGTTAGCCTAACATCTGTTATGGGGAAAATGCTGGAGTCTATAATTAAGGATAGGGTGACTGAACACCTCGAGAATTTTCAGTTAATCAGAGAGAGCCAGCATGGATTTGTGAAAGGTAGGTCGTGCCTGACAAGCCTGATTGAGTTTTTTTGAAGAGTTGACTAAAGTAGTGGACAGGGGAATGTCAATGGATGTTATTTATATGGACTTCCAGAAGACATTTATAAGGTCCCACATAAGAGACTGTCAGCTGAGATGGAAGCCCATGGAATGGAGGGAAAAATACGGACTTGGTTAGGAAGTTGGCTGAGCAAAAGGTGACAGAGAGTGGGGATAATGGGTAGGTACTCACATTGGCAGGATGTGACTAGTGGAGTCCCGCAGGGATCTGTGTTGGGGCCTCAATTATTCACAATATTTATGAACGACTTAGATAAAAGCATAGAAAGTCTCAGATCTAAGTTTGCCGATGACACAAAGATTGGTGGCATTGTAAGCAGTGTAGATGAAAACATAAAATTACAAAGCGATATTGATAGATTAGGTGAATGGGCAAAACTGTGGCAAATGGAATTCAATGTAGACAAATGTGAGGTCATTCAACTTGGATCAAAAAAGGATAGAACAGGGTACTTTCTAAATGGTAAAAAGTGAAAAACAGTGGATGTCCAAAGGGACCGAGGGGTTCAGGTACATCGATCATTGAAGTGTCATGAACAGGTGCAGAAAATAATCAAGAAGGCGAATGGAATTCTGGCCTAAAAATCTAGAGGACTGGAGTACAAGGGGGCAGAAGTAATGCTGCAGCTATACAAAACCCTGGTTAGACCGCACCTGGAGTACTGTGAGCAGTTCTGGGCACCGCATCTTCGGAAGGACATATTGGCCTTGGAGGGAGTGCAGCGTAGGTTTACTAGAATGATACCCGGACTTCAAGCGTTAAGTTATGAGGAGAGATTACACAAATTGGGGTTGTATTCTCTGGAGTTTCGAAGGTTAAGGGGTGATCTGATGGAAGTTTATAAGATATTAAGCGGAACGGATAGGGTGGATAGAGAGAAACTATTTCCGCTGGTTGGGGATTCTAGGAGTAGGGGGCACAGTCTAAAAATTAGAGCCAGACCTTTCAGGAGCGAGATTAGAAACCATTTCTCCACACAAAGGGTGGTAGAAGTTTGGAACTCTCTTCCGCAAACGGCAATTGATACTGGCTCAATTGCTAAATTTAAATCTGAGATAGTTACTGGAACTGTGGGGATCACATGACAGAATTCCATCCACTTATAATTCCATCCACTCGAACTTTCAAAAGGGAATTGGATTTAGACTTGAAAAGGAAAAATTTGCAGGACGATGGGGAAAGAGCAGGGGGAGTGGGACTAATTGGAAAGCTCTTTCAAAAGGCCGGCACAGGCACAATGGGCCGAATGGCGGCCTCCTGTGCTGTATGATTCAATGACTTGTCAGAGTCATCACCCTCTGGAGCAAACATACACAACATGTGGGGAGTGTGGGGGCACTACAGTCCTTTTAAAGGGGAACTTGACAAGTTCCTGAGAGGACATTGCCAGTTACAGGGAGTTAGTGGTTAGTTCAGATTGTGATGTGTCAGGAGCAACATTGCTCTCCTGGAGCCTCAGGGAGTGGGAGAGCAATTGGCCAGAGGCTTTTTCCTGGATTGTCCACATTTCTTTGTCTGTTCCAGGAGACAGCGTTACTAAGAGGTGGGACGACAGCGTGTGAAGTTATACTGTCAACTGGATGGGGCGAGCTTGATGGGCCTGATAACTATCAGTAGATAAAGACTTTTTGTATGTTTGTTTGTGCAAATTGAGGATTGTCTCTGGGCCCTACCTGGTGTGTGGCTCAGAGAGTTCACCCAGTCAGTAACTGAGCCCAGGGACAATCCCCAGTCTGCAATCCCCCATTGGAGAACTCATCTCTTCCCCTTTCTGTTCCTTGCTATGACCCGACCACAAATCACAAAACACAGTAAGTTGGTTAATTTTCCTTCCATGTTTATTTCCAGATGTTAAACTTCTCAGATTTAATTTGTGGAAATAACATGGGTCTTAAAACATACAAGAAATGACAGACAGGTCCAAGACGATTGCTTTTCCACTTCTACTCTGGGGACACCATCTGAACACAATTGCCTCGGAGCCTGGTCTCCAACGATCTCCAGTCCAGCTCTGAACCAGCAGCCACTCCCCGAACATTCCACGATGATTTAAATCCGGTCGGTGCCTTGTCCAGAGTTCCCACTTCTGTCTCGTTACAGCTCGATTGAAAACTGTCCCAATCTATTCTTTAAATGCTAACTGTGAACGGGTCGAATGGGGGGAATGTGGACCTAATTCTCGGGAAGCACCGGCACAATTTCCTGGGGAAAATCTCTTAAGGCATGACCTCCGTTTGAAGACATTTTTCAGATGTCCTAACTTTGGAGAACGTGCCCACATGTTTCCCCTCCCTCCCCGGCTCCCGTGCAGTGTTCACTTTTAGCACACTCCAGAACTCAGTTTGTTGACACCCAAAGGCAACCCAGAACGAGGAAAAGACACAAACCAAACACTCCCCACAAGACCCAAGAGACAACCAGGTGGGTGGAAAATGCCGTGTTACTTGGAGAATGAAGAGGGCCTTACAAGGGAGCAGCTTACAAAGGATCAGCTTACAAGGGAGCTGATGGTCATTCAGGCATTCTTCACACACTGCTGGGGACTAACCAAGTAGCACTGAGGACAAGGAGGATGGAGGTACTTGTAGGGGAATGGAGACTTAAGTGACCAGGACAGACCTGATAAAGTAAGTATTACCCATGAGTGCCACGCTGCTGGTGTACCCTAATCTGATAGGCATTCCATCTCAACAGCCAGGCCATCAATCAGCAGCTGGCCGGATCCAGATCCAGATCCTGACACTTCAGCTCACTGTTTGGATCGAGCACCCATGAATCACACTCACTTTGACCTATTTGTCCTGGGAGCCGGATTCTGTTCCCTTGCAGGGTCCACCCTTCTCACCCTGAGTCCCAGTTGGACAGTGTCCAGCAGTGTGTGGAGGATGTCGGAATGAAGCATAAAGATTCCCTCAAAAAGTAGGAACATCTTTAATCTTCAAATGACTTGGCGTTCTCCGGTGGGCTCCTGAAGTCAGATTGGCAGCATTCAACACCAGGGTTCAGAGAAGCACGGTTTGTGAGGTCAGTAAAGGGTTAACCAGAACCACCATCTGCTGCAATTTTCTGTAGCATCCTGGAGATCAGGCAACCCTGAGCAACAGAATCGAGAAACAAGAGAACGAAAGACTGTCCCAGCCTCCACCTTGACAGTCTGAGGACCTCGAGCAGACTGGTGATTGTCCGGTGATCCGAGCAAGTCGATCGATCTGGTCACCCCCCAAGTCCTGAAGATATTCTGGACTACCTCAGTGTGGATCATCCACTCGTCAGGGTGGACTACAGAGCAGCTGAGTGTGCCGACTGTAGTGTTGTCCACGCCGGCCAAATGTGGCACCAAGAGTGTCACCCCGTCGTTCAAGCACCAATGGGAAGCAACGTGTCATCTTGACAGAAGGACCCAGGAGGGAGTCCCACCCTGTTTGTAGACAAACCGGACGACTGTCATATTGTCTGTCTGGAGACACACTGACTTACCCCGCACAGAGTCTGAAAGTGGATAATGTCCTATTGCACCGTTCACACCTCGAGCCTGTTGAAATGCCAAGTGAACCCATCCATGTCCACTGGCCTAGAAGCCCATTCACACTGAATGTGACCTCCACCCATATGTCAGAGCATTAGCTGAAGAGCCTGATGGCTGTAGCACCAACCCCTGGAGAACACTGTGCTCCCAGGACCACCAGCTCTAGTTCAGATGCTGTGACAAAGGAGACCTGTGGAAACATTACTGGCAGAGCAAGGCTCAACTGGAGAAATATCCCCAACAGTTGAGCCTTCTGGATGACTATCACTCCCTCACTCTCAGTGTGGATGGTAGAAGACCACGATGTCACCTGCCAGTATGCCCACTAGTAGATGGTCCCTCTGATGGTCAAACCAAACCACGTTGTGAAAAACATGGAGGCTCATGCTGCTAACGCCGAGGACACTCACTACTCCTGGTCTCCTGGAGCTGGACAGGGTCTCGAAGGTTACTTGTTGCAAGCTCCCTCAATTCCAGGTCCTAATCTGGAATGACGGGCTTGCCTGATACAAAGGACATTGCGGTCCGGCTAAAGCCTTGAAAAGGCTGCTGTCCCTGAAGGGGCCTGGAGATGGGGTGTGGGCTAAACTACAAAATAAAACAATGATCCCCCCACCCCCCCACCCCCGGCCCTTGGGTGGCAATCTGGGAATGCCTGAAGGTACTGCTGGAGATGCTTGTAGCCCTGCAGCAGCTCCTCCACTTGCTCGCCAAAGAAGCCCTCAGCATCAAACGGCAGCTGCAGTAGTTGCTGCTGCAGTTCCTGAAGGAACCCCAAGGTGCGCAGACAAGCTAATTGGAGATACAAGATCCACTGGGCGATGGACGCTGCTCCTACATCGAGGGCACCCACACAGCCTGCTGCTGCAGTGGATGCTCTCTGAAGGTGGTCCTCACTCTGCGGCAGGAACTGCTCCCTCAACTCACCTGCGAAACATTTGCCTGCCGATAAGTAAAGCCGGCCCCAGCGGATTTGGTGGGTGGGAACACGGGATATGCGCCAAACCCTGCAGGAAGGTCCACCAGACCCACCATTTGGATTGTGGTGGGTGAAACAGGACCAGTTTCCAGGGCCGTGACCTTCCTTCTGAAACGTTCACAACTAAAGTTCACCAGCTGGATCAGTGAACTTCAAGGTGTGAAGCAGGGTGGCGGAGGCACTATGGACACTGTCTACCTTGGCCATAACCAACTGAAGGACAGGGACTTCCGGAACCGACACTTTCAGACTCTGGGTCACCCTTGTGTTGAATACATGAAAAAGCCTCAGCGACTGGAGGTCGTGACCTGACTCAGGCTCCCAAACTGGGCTTCCGAAGGTGGGAAGCCTCCGGGCAGCTTCCTCGGGCTAAACCGACAGGGAAGGTTGATAGTTAGCCCCTGGGAACAGGGATGAGGGCGGCTGTACCAGCAACGGGCTCATGAATACAAGCGCCGATCGAGATAAACACTCGAGACATGAGCCCCTGCCACTCAGGGGAGGTGCCACTGAGGCACACGTAACCTCCCTGGGAGTGAGAGCCCTTGGAACCTGGATGCCCCTCAAGAATTGGAGGGAGCGGCTGAAGGTGGCTCCACAGTGATGGGGGGAAAACACAGATCTATAAAAAGTGAACGGAGACCTGTGATTGCCCTCGCCAAAGTGGAACTCACCCGCAGCATCGGTGACCCCGAGCGGGGTCGAGTCCTCCGAGGGTGGTGCCCCCAAATGATCTGGCGCCAACTGGAGACCAATGTCCCGGGGCTGGGTTGGTTTCACCAGAGGGCACGACGGATGCCTCTGGTGAAGGACTCACCAACAGTAGCTGGCGGCGCTTGGGGGAACCAGCCTGATTCTGGCACCAGTCGGCAGGGACACCTCAGAGTCAGCTGGTGCCAGAGGAGGACTCTTCCTCTTTATCCCGGGAGGCCTCGGTACAAGTTGGTACCGGGGCTTCACCCGATGGTGTGGACTGGGATGGCAGGGACTGGTTGGCGAGTGGCCTTAACCAGCCCGTCTCACTCTACACCATCGAGACAACAACCGGAGCGTCCCCCCCTCGAGACTTTCCTGTTCAGTCCCAAGGTGGAGCTCCAGCCGACACCGGTCGGAGATGACTGTATGGACTGGGCCCTCTCCAGTGCCAGTACAGTTAACCCCGAGCAGTGCCGAACTGAGCCTGGAGTTGGAGCAGGGTTGGTGCTTGATGCCGATGCAGGGACAAGATGGCTGAACGTGGAGGTCCAGCCCAGGGGAATGGGGAGGAGGGGAGCAAATTAACAATGCAAATAGATGTCAGAATAAGTCAAGGCAGAGATGGTCGGGATAACAGACCCGGTGATCTCAGTATCCAAACTACAGACCCACAGACTTCACACTCTTAGTGATCAGTGTAAATTGTACTCTTGACATCTATTTGTCTTGTTAATCCGGGGAGGTGAACAAAATGAATCTGGTGGGTCGACACTTAAATTTTGCTAAAACTGGGAGTCTGGGATGGGAAAGAAATGTGAGAGAACGGAGAGAGTGGGTTTAACACCATCTCCAGTCATTGGCTGCATGTTTAGATGGATCTTTGGGGGGTTGGTTTTCTCATTAAAAAACAAATGAAAAGACGTCAAGTTAGCACGGAGAAATGGATGGGACACAGAGGGATGGCGTGAGGGGAATTTCAGTCGCACTGCTCCCCTCTTCGCGGTATCTCTACTGACATTGATTCGATTCCGGTCGGGATGCGCTCTCACTTAGATCCACTTGTTCTTTGTGGTTCTGTGGTAGTTTGACAAAATGCCCATTTCCTCTCACTCATCCTGATACCAACCGTGTACCTGTGGCAGGAGAATAAATTACACATAAAAATCATTGGATTGTAACAGGGAGAACGACAGGCATTGTTTTGCTCCCCACGTATAGTAAACCATTTAGCCTGGAAATGCTTAATGCAGATGTTGGGTGCAGAACTTATCAACTTATTTCTTTTCTTGTAACGTTTTTGGCCACAGATTCTGATGCCACCCGAGTATTAAAGGCAGAAGATCCCACCGGTTCTGGAGTTGGACAATTGACACCTTCTTCAGAATCAGAGAGAAGGCCCAGAATGGCTGCCTTGCCTTCAGGTGAACCAGGATCACTGGCACAAGAGGAGCTTGTCTGACACTCTCGGAGTGCTTTAGATGGCAGGACCTGAACCAGCTGACCTGGGAGGTCCTTGGCAAGGACCCAGGGATTGACAAGTCCAGACGACACCAGTAACACCTGGGTCAAGAGTATCTCCCCGACTCCTCCAGTCTCATTGTCTGAGGCCAAGCCCAAGGTCCAGATCTTCTTATATTTCTAATTAACAGAGTGTCAATGCACTGAGTTCAATTAAATAATAAACTGTTCCACATCAAAAACATTTCAGGAGCAGTATTTCCATTTTCTGTTTAAAACAGCCACTATCTCCCCCCTCCACCCCCAGAATGCAGTATTTTCTGTGTTTCGGATATTGCCCACGGCTCAAAGAATGGAAGGAATTGGAACAGTACCTATTTGCTGCAAGAGTTGCCTCTGAGAGTCTCTTGTGAGAGTTTTCCCATCTCACTCTCTGGGCTCTCTTCATAATCTCTGTGTCTTTCTCTCTTTTCTCTTTCTCTGTATCCACTCCCTGTCTCCAACTCTTCCTCTCTCAATGTCTTCTCTCCCTCTCCAAGACTTCTATTCTCTCCCACTCTGCTGGCTCACTCTATTCGATTCAGAATGAGGAAAATTAATTTTGATTTTTGTAGCTCAGGAACATCGGTTGAGATTACTGTCCCTGGAATCATAGAATGATGCAGCACAGAAGGAGACCATTCGGCCCCTCTTGTCTCTGCCGGCTCTTTGAAAGAGCTCCCCAATTAGTCCCACTCTGGTGCTCTTTCCTCATAGCCCTGCAAATCTCTCCTTTACAAGTTTGCATCCATTTCCATTCCCTTGGGCCGGTGTCAGGAGCGGAGGGGCAGCAATGGGATTGTTTGCCTTCTACCAATGATGTGAAGTAGTTGGAAACATTTACAGCAACTGGAGTGGGGTCCAGTAAACATTGGGAACTGGTCCCCACCTTCCAGACTACCTATGAGCAATGCCATGGGAAATCTACCAATGGTCAGTATTTGTCTGTGGATCCATGTTGTTTCTTGGATACAGAACAGGGAGTGAGCACCAAACTCAGGGACTGGGAGCAGCCGGTCAGTGAGGGACAACGGGGAGGTGCCTGAGAGTGGGGCTCGGTCACCAGGGCTCAGTAACCAGCAGTAACCAGGCTCCAGGCCCCAGACTACCTATGAGCAACACCATGGAAGATCTTTTAGTGACATTACATTGAACTATTCCACCCGACTGTGCATCAATATTACTGGGTCTGTTAAACTGTTCATATTACTCGTTGTGACTTTCACAAATGACGATACAAGATAAACACGTCGAGACAAACCTTTCAATGTCCACAACCTTCCGTCTAATCTGCTGGTCGATGATGTTTCCGTGTGTTCTCTTCACACAGTAAACCTGTTCAGATCTTCTCACCGACCGTATTCACTCCTAGATAGATCAGCCAGTTAGTCCCAGTCAGTGCAGCTCCCTTTCCTTCACTTAAACTGGTTGTCCAGCCTCCTGCCTCAAACTGACCCAGTTTATAAACCTCTTGTGATGTCTGATCTCACTGTGATGCGCAGTGTGAGGGTGAGGCTCGCTCTGTGACCTCACGGTGTGACCCCGTCCATTTAAAGGCATCACCTTTGATGAAACAGAGTTTGGTAAAAAGCCTCGGGCACCATTTAAGTTACAATGATTTGATTCGCTCGAATGCAATAACAGGTTTCCGCGTGGTTACGACCCAGAGAACAGGGTGCGCGGGTGATGGGCAGTGATGGAGGATACAGGAGGAGGCCATTCAGTCCCTCAAGCCTGTTCCGCCATTCAATTACATCATGTCTGATCTCGATCAAAACTCCACTTTCCTGCCCTCATTCTCCAGGACTTAATTAATACCCTCACCTAAAAAAAAATCTATCAATGTAATTTTTGACATTTTCAACTGACCCCAAGCCCACCAACTTTTTGGGGGAGAGAGTTCCAGATTTCCACTCCCCTTTGTTTGAAGAAGTGCTTCTTGACATCACTCCTGAACGGCCCAGCTCTAATTTAATTTCCAGAGGAAATAGTTTCTCACTATCTACCCTATCAAATCCTTTACTCATCTTAAACACCTTAATTAGATCACCCCTTTATCTTCTATACTCGAGGTGCAACCTGTCCTCATAATTTAACCCTCTAAACCCCGGTATCATTCTGGTCAATCTGCGCTGCACGCCCTCCAAGGCCAATATATCCTTCTTGAGGTGCGGTGCCCAGAACTGAACGCAGTCTCCAGATACGGTCTGACCAGAGATCGAGACAACTAGACCATAATTTTAACCCATTTGTATTCCAGCCTTCTTGAGATAAAGATGAACATTCCATTAGCTTTTTAAATTCTTTTTTGTCCCTGCCCACTAGTTTATCGTGATTTCTGTACGTGGCCCCCTAAATCCCTCTGATCCTCTACAGTTCCCAGCTTCTCACCATTTAGGAAATATTCTGATCTTTCTTGGGTCCAAAGTGGATCACTTCGCACTTCCCCACATTGAACTCCATCTGCCCCAGTTTTGCCCACTCACTCAATCTCTCAATGTCACTTTGCAACTTTTTGCTCCCATCTCCACTATTTACTGTGTCACGTAACTTAATGCCGTCAGCAAACTTGGAAATACGGCTCTCGATTCCTTCATCTAAGTCATTGATAAATCCAGTGAAAAGCTGAGGCCCCAGTACAGATCCCTGGGGAAAACCACTCGTCACATCCCACCAATCAGAGAACATTCCCTTTATCCCTACTCTCTGTCTCCTATCTCCCAACCAATTAATATCCATGTCACAAGGTTACCTCCAGTTCCATGAACACTTATTTATACTAACAGTCTCCTGTGCGGAACCTTATCAAATGCCTCTGGAAGTCCATATGGACAATATCGATAGACGCTCCCTCACCACCATGTTAGTGGTCTCCTCAAAAAAATTATTAGTTTAGTCAGACATGGACTACCCTTCAGACATCCATGCTGACTCTCTTTGACTACCAATCAGCAATGCCACAGGAGATCTACCAATGGTAAGAGTTGTCTACATTTACAGAACAGGGAGTGAGCACCAAACTCAAGGACTGGGAGCAGCCCGTCAGTGAGGGTCAACAGGGAGGGACCTGAGAGTGGGGCTCGGTAACCAGCAGTAACCAGGCTCCAGGCCCCAGACTACCTATGAGTAACGCCATGGAAGATCTACCAATAACTAATTGAACTCTTCCACCCGACTGGGCATCAATATTACTGGGTCCGTTAAACTTCATATTGCTCGTTATGAATTTCACAAACGATGATACAAGATAAACACGTTGAGACAAACCTTTCAATGTCCACAACCTTCTGTCTAATCTGCTGGTCGATGATGTTTCCATGTGTTCTCTTCACAAAGTAAACCTGTTCAGATCTTCTCACCGACCGTATTCACTCCTAGATAGATCAGCCAGTTAGTCCCAGTCAGTGCAGCTCCCTTCCCTTCACTGAAACTGGTTGTCCAGCCTCCTGCCTCAAACTGACCCAGTTTATAAACCTCTTGTGATGTCTGATCTCACTGTGATGCGCAGTGTGAGGGTGAGGCTCGCTCTGTGACCTCATGGTGTGACCCCGTCCATTTAAAGGCATCACCTTTGATGAAACAGAGTTTGGTAAAAAGCCTCGGGCGCCATTTAAGTTACAATGATTTGATTCGCTCGAATGCAATAACAGGTTTCCGCGTGGTTACGACCCAGAGAACAGGGTGCGCGGGTGATGGGCAGTGATGGGATTGTTTGCCTTCTACCAATGATAAGTAGCTGTAAACATTTACAGCAACAGGAGGAAGCCATTCAGCCCCTCGAGGCTGTTCCACCATTCAATTAGATCATGGCTGATCTGTATCATAACTCCATTTACCCACTTTTGTTCGAGAACCTTTTAATACTCTTGCCCAACAAATCAATCGAATTTTTGAAATTTTCAAAATGACGCCCAGCGTCAACAGATTTTTGGGTGAGAGAGTTCCAGATTCCCACTCCCCTTTGTGTGAAGAAGTGCTTCCTGACATCACCCCTGAACGGCCTGGCTCTAATTTTAAGGTTATGCCCCCTTGCTCTGGACTCCCCCAACAGAGGTAATAATTTCTCTCTCCCCTATCATATCCTTTAATTATCTTAAAACACCTCAATTAGCTCACTCCTCAATCTTCTTTCCTCAATGGAACACAAGCCTAGTCTGTGAAACCTGTCCTCATAATTTAAACCGTTGAATCCTGGGATCATTCTGGTGAATCTGTGCTGCACCCCCTCCAAGGCCAATATATCCTTCCTGAGGGGCAGTGCCCAGAACTGAACGTAGTACTCGAAATGGGGCCTAACCAGACCTTTATGTAACTGGAACATGACTTCCACCTATTTGTATTCCAGCCCCCTCAAGATGAAGGCCTTTTTAATTCTCTATTGCACCTGTCCACTAGTTTTTACTGATTCCTGTACATGGACCCCTAAATCTCTCTGCTCCTCCACAGTTCCCAGCTTCTCACCATTTAGAAAATACTCTGATCTACCATTCTTGGGTCCAAAATGGATGACCTCACACTTTCCCACATTGAACTCCATCTGCCCCAGTTTTGCCCACTCACTCAATCTCTCAATGTCACTTTGAAACCTTCCGCTCCCATCTCCACTATTTACTGTGCCTCCTAACTCAAGTGTCGTCAGCAAACGTGGATATATGGCTCTCGATTCCTTCATCCAAGTCATTGATAAATCCAGTGAAAAGCTGAGGCCCCAGTACAGATCCCTGGGGAAAACCACTCGTCACATCCCACCAATCAGAGAACATTCCCTTTATCCCTACTCTCTCTCTCCTATCTCCCAACCAATTAATATCCATGTCACAAGGTTACCTCCAATTCCATTAACACATTTTTACTGATAATCTCCTGTGCGGAACCTTATCAAATGTCTCTGGAAGTCCATTGATGCAACATCCATAGACACTCCCCGTCCACCATGTTAGTGATCTGCTCAACATTCTTTACTAGATTAGTGAGACATGACATACACGTCACAAATCGACACTGACTCTCTGACTTCCTATGAGCAATGCCATGGGAGATCTACCAATGGTAAGTAATTGTCTACATTTACAGAACAGGGAGTGAGCACCAAACTCAAGGACTGGGAGCAGCCGGTCAGTGAGGGACAACAGGGAGGGAGTGACCTGAGAGTGGGGTCAGTAATCTTTGCCATGTTGTATGCTTTTTCTTTTAACCTGATATCATCCTTGACTTCCATAGAGTTCGCCATGGTTGGTTCATCCTTTTTCATAGAAGAATCATAGAAGTTACAACATGGAAACAGGCCCTTCGGCCCAACATGTCCATGTCGCCCAGTTTATACCACTAAGCTAGTCCCAATTGCCTGCACTTGGCCCATATCCCTCGATACCCATCTTCCCCATGTAACTGTCCAAATGCTTTTTAAAAGACAAAATTGTACCCGCCTCTACTACTGCCTCTGGCAGCTCGTTCCAGACACTCACCACCCTTTGAGTGAAAAAATTGCCCCTCTGGATCCTTTTGTATCTCTCCCCTCTCACCTTAAATCTGTGCCCCCTCGTTATAGACTCCCCTACCTTTGGGAAAAGATTTTGACTATCGACCTTATCTATGCCCCTCATTATTTTATAGACTTCTATAAGATCACCCCTTAACCTCCTACTCTCCAGGGAATAAAGTCCCAGTCTGTCTAACCTCTCCCTGTAAGTCAAACCATCAAGTCCCGGTAGCATCCTAGTAAATCTTTTCTGCACTCTTTCTAGTTTAATAATATCCTTTCTATAATAGGGTGACCAGAACTGTACACAGTACTCCAAGTGTGGCCTCACCAATGCCCTGTACAACTTCAACAAGACATCCCAACTCCTGCATTCAATGTTCTGACCAATGAAACCAAGCATGCTGAATGCCTTCTTCACCACCCTATCCACCTGTGGAGTCTTTCCTCCTCACAGGGATATATTTTTGTTGCGAGTCATAAAATATCTTTTTAAATGTTTGCCACTGCTTATCCACCATCATACCATCTAATCTGTTTACCCAGTCCACTTTAGCCAATTCCACCCTCATTCCTTTATAATTGCCCTTATTTAAGTTTAATACAGTAGTTTCAGACCCAAGATCCTCACTCTCAAACTGGATGTGAAATTCTATCATGTTATGATCACTGCTTCCCAAGGGATCCTTTAGTTTGAGATCATTAATTAATCCTGTTTCGTTACCCATTACCAGATCCAAAATGGCCTGTTCCCTGGTTGGTTCCCCAATGTATTGGTCTAAGAAACAGTCCCTAATACACTCTATGAACTCCTCCTCAGGGCTATTTTTGCCAATTTGATTTGTCCAATCTATGTGAAAGTTAAAATCGCCCATCATTATTGCATTACCTGTTTTACAAGCCCCCCTTATTTCCTGATTTATATTTTGCCCTACAGTGTAGCTACTGTTAGGGTGCCTATATACTACTCCCACAGTGATTTCTTTCCCTTGCTATTTCTTACTTCCACACAAATTGATTCGACATCTTGATCTTCTGAGCCAAGATCATTTCTCACTATTATACCAATTTCATCCTTTATTAACAGAGCTCCCCCACCTTGCATTTATATCGTGCTTTCCACCACCGCAGGACGTCCCAAAGCGCTTTACAGCCAGTGAAGTACTTTTGCAGTAAAGTCACTGTTGTTATGTAGGAAATGTGGCAGCCAACTTGCGCACAGCAAGGTCCTACAAACAGCAATGAAATAATGACCAGATAATCTGTTTTTAAGTGACATTGGTTGAGGGATAAATATTGGCCAGGACACCGGGGAGAACTCCCCTGCTCTTCTTCGAATTAGTGCCGTTGGATCTTTTACATCCACCTGAGAGGGCAGAGGGGGCCTCCGTTTTACATCTCATCCAAAAGACAGCAGCTCCATAAGTGCAGTGCTCCCACATTAATAGCACTGGGAGTGTCAGCCTAGATTGTGTGCTGAAGTCTCTCGTGTGGAACTTGATCCCATGATCTTCTAGACTCAGAGGCAAGAGGGCTCCCCACTGAGCCCGGGCTGACTGGGCTGATAATGCTATTTGTGGAACCTTGCTGTGCGCAAATTGGCTGCTACGTTACACCTCCATTAAAATGGCGGGCAGAGGAATATCATGGAAATGCATTCTGCACTCGTCCAATAGCATCGCCAGCAGTAGTTCACAGGCTGTGAACAACTCAAATTCACCATCTTTTACTGAGCTAGGCTTAGGGGGGAATCGGCCGACCGTTTTGCACCCTGCTCGATTTTGCGGAGTGCAAAAGGGGACAATCTTGTCAGTTTCCCAGCGGACGAGATGGGCTAAAATTACCCCACTTAGTTTTCGCTTCAAATCCAATGCAGTAGTTTCCAGCCTGCTGTCTCCAGCTCACACATTATCAAACTCTAGCAGAGTAAACACTGCCTCCAAGAGGAAAAATGTAAGGAATCGTACAACACCAGGTTATAGTCCAACAGTTTTATTTGAAAATCACAAGCTTTCGGAGGCTTTCTCCTTCGTCAGGTGAGTGTGGGATTCCATGAAAGGTACCGCTTATATAGTCAGAGACCAATGCCTGGTGATTACAGATAATCTTTCCAACTGCCCGTTGTCAAGGCAATCAAAGGAGTCGAATAGTGTTCAGTCAGAGAGACATTACATACAGGACTACTGAATATACAATCGGTCAGAGCCCAAAGACAGAGAGAGAGAGAGAGAGAGAGAAACATCCAAAAGGAAGAGAAAGAGAGAGAATGATCAGTTGTATTAAAAACAGATAACTCTTTTTTTGCTGGTGGGGTTACGTGTAGCGTGACATGAACCCAAGATCCCGGTTGAGGCCGTCCTCATGGGTGCGGAACTTGGCTATCAATTTCTGCCGTTTGCATATTCAGTAGTCCTGTATGTAATGTCTCTCTGTCTGAACACTATTCGACTCCTTTGATTGCTTTGACAACGGGCAGTTTGAAAGATTATCTGTAATCACCAGGCATTGGTCTCTTGACTTTTTAAACGGTACCTTCCATGGAATCCCACACTCACCTGACGAAGAAGAAAGCCTCCGAAAGCTTGTGATTTTCAAATAAAACTGTTGGACTATAACCTGGTGTTGTAAGATTCCTTACATTTGTCCACCCCAGTCCATCACCGGCATCTCCACATCCAAGAGGAAATATCATGGCAACGCATGGTTGTGAGACCAAGTTAGTCTGAAAAGTCCACAGAGCAGCAACTCAGGAGAGGCTTTGAATCCCAAACCAGGGGTCTCGGAAATTATAGCCTTTGTGGGTTGCTAAGATACAGGCGAAAACGGGCGCTGGGATTGTGGTGCGCGATTAACCCGTGCCCTTACGTTGCGGTGCAGGCAGCACCTAACATTCGTGCTGCCTGATGATTTCAATGATTGCTGCGTGCAGCCAGCACGACCTGCACTGATGAGAGGCTGCACCCACCAGCAGAGGGCCCTGATGTCGAGAGTGGCCAGCACCACCTAAAGGCAGCCTGGACTTAAAGGGGAGGTGCACTGTGGCTGCAGGAAGTGGTGGAAGTGAATGATGAAGTGAATCTGTGCTGCAATATGGTGCAGCACGGTGATGATGGGAACCCTGGGATTTTTAATGAGCAACAACTTGGCAGCTCAAAGTCTGCAGGACTCAAATATTTGAAGGGAGTCTGAACGGAGATCAGAAATCGCACACGTGAAACACAGATGCAGGTCTCGTCCCTATGTTTAAAAACTATTGTTGCATTTTAAAATATTGAATAAAGGTTTCTCAAAACCACATCAAGCATCCTCCAATCTGCACCCCAGACCCGGCCAATCTGCCGATCTGAGATTGTGCCAGGCCTGCGAGAGATCGGCACCAAGGTTCTCGGATGATGCACTAGAGGACTCGGTGGAAGAGGGGGACAGAGGAGGGGCATCCTATATTCGCAGGGGGGCAAGAGGCTCTCCAGACATATGCTCCCGAGGCAGTGGGAGGCAGCAGGGGACGAAGTCAATGCCGGGAGCATAGCACCACGAACATGGATGCAGTGCAGGAAGAAAGTTCAATGCTTTGTCACAAGCGGTCAAGGTGAGTGAGGTCAACTGTCAAGTGGCGTCTCCAACCAACTGCACCACTAGCCGCATCCACTGCTCCACACACTACACCCCCCATCACCCAGAGACCAACAAACACTTTCAATCAGTACTCAACTCTTCCAATCAGATGCTTCATCTCACCCTCACACATTACCACTCTTGCAAGCCGCACACCCACAACACACAGGTCACACACACTGGCAGCTATTCAACCATGACAGCCGCATCACCCAAACATCTTGCAGGATACTCTGACACACTTGCTGCTTTCTTGCAGATGAAGGTGGCGCATAACAGGAGTGGCTCCATGGAACACGAACCTGCTGTCCTATCTTAGGATGACCGCACTCCTGTCCCACCCGTGCCACTCCGTCAGTGCCCTTGCTGTTGCCTGTCAGCTGGCCAGCCCACTCCCTGTCGAGTATTGAAACTTTATTCAAGCATTGGAAACTTCCAAAAAACAAGTTCCAATGCATCAGCAGCCAGAACAAATAATCCAGCAACTAACCAGGAATTCTTGCATGACCCCTTTAAATAGCACTGGTTGGAGGGGGGTCCTCCATGCTGCTAAAGTCCTGTTCAGCCGTGCGAGGTTAAAACCGTGCATTGGCTGGAGCGCGGAGGTCCAAAATAGCAGCGGTCCCTTTAAATCAGCGTTGCTCACTGATTAACGTCATAATCTCCCCATTCTACACGCTGCTGGCGTTTGTTCGGTGCCCGCGCGCATACGCCTTTACCAAGATGGCGTCCTGCGCACGTCACGCCAGAACTGTGCGCGCCCATCTCGGACGCCATTTCCGGGGCTGAGGTGTCTGCGTAGCGCCTGCACAATGGGTGCTCCGTGGCCCAATTTCACCCCCATACAGACAAAGAAAGAACTTGCATTTATATAGCGCCTTTCACAAACTCAGGACTTCCCAAAGCGCCTCCACAGACAATGAAGTCATTTTGAAGTGCGGTCAGTGTCGTAATGTAGGAAAGGCAGCAGCCAGTTTGTGCACAGCAAGATCCCACGAACAGCATTGAGATAAATGACCAGATAATCTGTTGGTTGAGGAATAAATTTTGGCCCCAGGACACCTCCCCTGCAAAATAGTACCTGAGAGGGCAAACAGGTCCTCGGTTGAACATCTCATCTGAAAGACAGCACCTCTGACAGTGCAGCACTCCCTGAGTACTGCACTGGGAGGGTCAGCCTAGATTTGGTGGTTAACCCTCTGGAGAGAGACTTGAATCCACAACATTCTGACTCAGAGGCGAGAGTGCTCCCCACTGAGCCATGGCTGACACATGTCTGTTCAATATGTGACTCTATCGCTGGCTGACAGACGGGGAATGGGGCTGGATCTATGATAAGGTATTAGTGGGCCCATTTCTCAAAGGCTCGCACTTTCTCACAGTCTCTCCTCTCATCTGGGGTGGGTTCAACCACACTCTGGAGACTTGAGCCCAGAATCTGGGCTGACACTTCAGTGCAGTGCTGAGGGAGTGCTGCACCGTCGGAGATGCCGTCTTTCGGATGAGATGTTAGACCGAGGCCCCGTCTGCCCTCGCTGTTGGATGTAAAAGATCCCATGGCACGAAACAATATTTACAGGGGGTCCACGGGAATGTGTCATTATTTATAGGGGGTCCCCAGGAGTGTGTCAGTATTCACAGGGGGTCCCCGGGAGTGTGTCAGTATTCACAGGGGGTCCCCGGGAGTGTGTCAGTATTTACAGGAGTTCCCTGGGAGTGTGTCAGTATTTACAGGGGGTCCCCGGGAGTGTGTCAGTATTTACAGGGGGTCCCCGGGGGGGTGTCAGTATTTACAGGGGGTCCCCGGGAGTGTGTCAGTATTTACAGTGGGTCCCCGGGAGTGTGTCAGTATTTACAGTGGGTCCCCGGGAGTGTGTCAGTATTTACAGGGGGTCCCCGGGAGTGTGTCAGTATTTACAGTGGGTCCCCGGGAGTGTGTCAGTATTTACAGGGGGTCCCCGGGTGTGTGTCAGTATTTACAGGGGGTCCCCAGGAGTGTGTCAGTATTTACAGTGGGTCCCCGGGAGTGTGTCAGTATTTACAGGGGGTCCCCGGGTGTGTGTCAGTATTTACAGGGGGTCCCCGGGGGGGTGTCAGTATTTACAGGGGGTCCCCGGGAGTGTGTCAGTATTTACAGGGGGTCCCCGGGAGTGTGTCAGTATTTACAGGGGGTCCCCAAACAGAAACGTTTGAAAGCATCTGCCACCGGTGAATGTGCAGAATGTGTAATTCCATTCACATCCAGTCGAGGGCAGCTGCTCATTATATTTGACAGAATGAAATGTTGGTGCCAGTTCTCGAATAACTCAATTTAAAAACTACAGGGCGCTAAATTGGGCCGTGTGGCGCCCGTTGTTTCGGCGCTACACGGCCTCTCCGACATCCAAGATGGCGTCTTGGATGCGCACGGACGTTTCCAGCGTGACGTGCGCCGGACGCCATCTTGGTAAAGGAGTTAGCGCAGGCTCAGATGACGAACGCTGGAATCATGTGAAGTAGGGAGAAAATGGCTTCAATCAGTGTGCAGCGCTGATTTACAGTGATAGACACCATTTTGGGACTTAACGCTCAACTCAACGCACAGTCTTAACCCCGACCGTCTGAACATGTCTTCGAGTGCCTGGAAGACCCCTCCCACCAGCGCCATGCAGGATTTACAGGTTCGTGGCTGGATTATTGCTTCTGGCTGCCGAGACATTTGTAAATGTTTTTGGAGGTCTCCTGGACTTTAATACTTGGACGCGGGGACATAGCCTGACATTTAGAGCCAGGACGTGCAGGAGTGAAATTCGGAAATGGTTCTCCACGCAAAGGGCAGGCGATGTTTGGAACGGTCTTCTGCAGACGGCAGTTGATGCTAGCTCACTTGAGATTGATAGATTTCTGTGAACCAAGGGTATATTAAGGGATATGGGGCTCAGGCGGGTAGATGGAGTTAGGTCACAGGTCCACCATGATCTCACTGAATGATGGAACAGGCTCGAGGGGCAAAATGCCACTCCCACTTGCCACCTCCTGATATGTGCCACCTTCTCCTGCAAGAAAGCGGGTCATGTGTCTGGTTAGTGTGCCTGTCATGGTTGAATAGCTAGTGTGTATGGCCTGTGTGTTGTGGGTGGGCGGCTTGAAACAGTGGTAATGTGTAAGGGTGAGAGGAAGCATCCTGCATTGCTGCAGGAGTTCCTCAGGGCAGTGTCCTAGGCCCAACCATCTTCAGCTGCTTCATCAATGACCTTCCCTCCATCATAAGGTCAGAAATGGGGATGTTCGCTGATGACTGCACAGTGTTCAGTTCCATTCACAACCCCTCAGATAATGAAGCAGTCCGAGCCCGCATGCAGCAAGACCTGGACAACATCCAGGCTTGGGCTGATAAGTGGCAAGTAACATTCGTGCCAGATAAGTGCCAGGCAATGACAATCTCCAACAAGAGAGAGTCTAACCACCTCCCCTTGACATTCAACGGCATTACCATCACCGAATCCCCCACCATCAACATCCTGGGGGTCACCATTGACCAGAAACTTAACTGGACCAGCCATATAAATACTGTGGCTACAAGAGCAGGTCAGAGGCTGGGTATTCTGCGGCGAGTGACTCACCTCCTGACTCCCCAAAGCCTTTCCACCATCTACAAGGCACAAGTCAGGAGTGTGATGGAATACTCTCCACTTGCCTGGATGAGTGCAGCTCCAACAACACTCAAGAAGCTCGACACCATCCAAGATAAAGCAGCCCGCTTGATTGGCACCCCATCCACCACCCTAAACATTCACTCCCTTCACCACCGGCGCACTGTGGCTGCAGTGTGCACCATCCACAGGATGCACTGCAGCAACTCGCCAAGGCTTCTTCGACAGCACCTCCCAAACCCGCAACCTCTACCACCTAGAAGGACAAGAGCAGCAGGTACATGGGAACAACACCACCTGCACGTTCCCCTCCAAGTCACACACCATCCCGACTTGGAAATATATCGGCCGTTCCTTCATCATCGCTGGGTCAAAATCCTGGAACTCCCTTCCTAACAGCACTGTGGGAGAACCGTCACCACACGGACTGCAGCGGTTCAAGAAGGCGGCTCACCACCACCTTCTTGAGGGCAATTAGGGTTGGGCAATAAATGCTGGCCTTGCCAGCGACGCCCACATCCCGTGAACGAATAAAAAAAAAAAAAATCTGGTTGGAAGAGTTGAGTACTGATGGAAAGAGTGAGTTTGTTGATATGAGGGTGATGGGGGGGCGTAGTGCGTGGAGCAGTTGGTAGGAGATGCCACTTGACAGTTGACCTCACTCACCTTGACCACTCATGTCAAAGCATTGAACTTCTTCCTGCACTGTATCCATGGTCATGATGCTGTGTGTCTGGCATTGACTTTGTCCCCCGCTGCCTCCCACTGCCTTTTGGATATATGTCTGGAGGGCCTCTTGTCCCCCCTCCCACCGTGGATATAGGATGTCCCTCCTTCTGTCCACCTCTTGACCAAGGCCTCGAGTGCATCATCAGAGAACCTTGGTGCATGCACTCTCACAGGCCTGGTACCAACTCAGATCGGCAGATTGGTGAGGTCTGGCGTGCAGATTGGAGGATGTGGGATTTAGTAGTGCGCAACCTTTATTCAATGTTTTAACAAAACTCATCAGTGTGTAAACATAGGGATGGGACCTGCATCTGTGTTTTACGTGTGCGATGTCTGATCTCCGTTGAGACAGTGCAGACAGTACACTGATATCTCCAGCAAATAATTTCAGTCATCAGCTACCTTTAAGAGATTTCGAAGCAACATCCTCCCTTTAAGGGATTGAGCTCCCCCTGGTGGTGGAAAGTGTGAATTGCATTGATTCCACCTGCAAGGCCCGGAATGGAACGCTGATTGTCGGTGAGTCCTGGGGCCGGCCGAAACTCACGTCCTGCCTGCGCAGGGGGTCATTGGGTGCGGGGTAACAGCGCATCACGCTACCCCCGCCCAAAAACGGCCCTGATCCAATCTTCCCCCCGCCACGTCTCATTATACTGCTGGTTTACACATGCCCTCCACACTTTGCTTAAAGTCTTTCCCTACTCCTGATGCAATTGTCATTCTGTGTTTAAATAGAGGCTGTTTCCCCCGGCCGGAGAGTCTAAAACGAGGGGGCACGGTCTCAAGATAAGGGGTCGGACATTTAAGACTGAGATGAGGAAAAATTTCTTCACTCAGAGGGTTGTGAATCTTTGGAATTCTCTACCCCTGAGGTCTGTGGATGCTCAGTCGTTGAATATTTTCAAGGCTGAGATCAACAGATTTTTGGACAGTAAGGGATTGTAAGCAGTGTAGATGAAAACATAAAATTACAAAGCGATATTGATAGATTAGGTGAATGGGCAAAACTGTGGCAAATGGAATTCAATGTAGACAAATGTGAGGTCATCCACTTTGGATCAAAAAAGGACAGAACAGGGTACTTTCTAAATGGTAAAAAGTTAAAAACAGTGGATGTCCAAAGGGACTTAGGGGTTCAGGTACATCGATCATTGAAGTGTCATGAACGGGTGCAGAAAATAATCAAGAAGGCTAATGGAATGCTGGCCTTTATATCTGGAGGACTAGAGTACAAGGGGGCAGAAGTTATGCTGCAGCTATACAAAACCCTGGTTAGACCGCACCTGGAGTACTGTGAGCAGTTCTGGGCACCGCACCTTCGGAAGGACATATTGGCCTTGGAGGGAGTGCAGCGTAGGTTTACTAGAATGATATCTGGACTTCAAGCGTGAAGTTACGAGGAGAGTTTACACAAATTGGGGTTGCATTCTCTGGAGTTTCGAAGGTTAAGGGGTGATCTGATCGAAGTTTATAAGATATTAAGGGGAACAGATAGGGTGGATAGAGAGAAACTATTTCCGCTGGTTGGGGATTCTAGGAGTAGGGGGCACAGTCTAAAAATTAGAGCCAGACCTTTCAGGAGCGAGATTAGAAAACATTTCTACACACAAAGGGAGGAAGAAGTTTGGAACTCTCTTCTGCAAACGGCAATTGATACTAGCTCAATTGCTAAATTTAAATGTGAGATAGATAGCTTTTTGGCAACCAAAGGTATTAAGGGATATGGGCCAAAGGCAGGTATATGGAGTTAGATTTCAGATCAGCCATGATCTTATCAAATGGCGGAGCAGGCACAAGGGGCTGAATGGCCTACTCCTGTTCCTATGTTCCTAATATTTTCAAGGCTGAGATCAACAGATTTTTGGACAGTAAGGGTATCAAGGGATATGGGGATCAGGCAGGAAAGTGGAGCTGAGGTCGAAGATCAGCCATGATCTTAGTGATTGTCGGAGCAGACTCCATAGGCTTACGCTCTGTTCCTCTGACTCTGTGCAACCCCCACTCCCTTTACACCACCATTGCTGGCTCTGCTTTTAATCTTCTACCCCACCCTTGCTCTGGAATTACCTCCCCAATCCCCTTTGCCTCTACTCCCTCTCCTCTTTTAAGACCCTTCTTGACACCCACCTCTTTTTTGATCAAGCTTTTGATCGCCCCTCCGAATCATAGAATCATAGAAAGGTCGCAGCACGGAAGGAGGCCATTCGGCCCATCGAATCCGTGCCGGCTCTATACAAGAGCAATCAAGTTACTCCCATTCCACCGTCCTATCCCCAGGGCCCTGCAAATATTTTCCTTTCAAGTACTTATCCAGTTCCCTTTTGAAAGCCACAATTGAATCTGCCCCCACCACTCCCCCTGGCAGTGCATTCCAGATCATAACCACTTGCTGCGTAAAAAAGATTTTCCTCATGTCATCCTTTGGTTCTTTTGCCAATCACCTTAAATCGATGTCCTCTGGTTCTTGACCCTTCCGCCAATGGGAACAGTTTCTCTCTATCTACTCTGTCTGGACCCTTCATGATTTTGAATGCCTCTATCAAATCTCCTCTCAATCTTCTCTGTTCCAAGGAGAACAACCCCAGCTTCTCCAGTCTATCCACGTAACTAAAGTCCCTCATCCCTGGAATCATTCTAGTAAATCTCTTCTGCACCCTCTATAAGGCCCTCACATCTTTCCTAAATTGCAGTGCCCAGAACTGGACACATGTGGTCGAACCAGTGTTTTATAAAGGTTCATCATGATTTCCATACTTTTGTACTCTATGCCTCTATTTATAAAGCCCTGGATCCCATATGCTTTTTTAACCACTTTCTCAACCTGCCCTGCCACCTTCAATGATTTGTGCACATATACCCGCAGATCTCTCTGTTCCTGTACCCCTTTTGGAATTGTACCCTCTAGTTTATATTCCCTCTCCTCGTTCTTCCTACCGAAATGTATCACCTCGCATTTTTCTGTGTTAAATTTCATCTGCCACGAGTCCGCCCATGCCATCAGCCTGTCTACATCCTCTTGCAATCTATCACTATCCTCCTCACTGTTCACTACCCTTCCGAGTTTTGTGTCATCTGCAAATTTGGAAATTGTGCCCTGTACACCCAAGTCCAAGTCATTAAGGAAAGCAGTGATCCGAGTACCGACCCCTGGGGAACACCACTGTATACCTCCCTCCAGTTCTGTATCCATGCTGCTGCTGCCCCCTTTATCCAATCTTGATGACAATCCTATTATGCGGCACTTTATCAAACGCCTTTTGAAAGTCCATTGCACTCCAAAAATAAATTATTGCATGAGGTGCTTCAAGTCGTTCCAACAATACTGTATAAGTGCAAATATTATCATTTATTTTAGAGACTTTATAATGCCCCATTGTTTTTCTACCACTATGAATGTTGTTGGTTTAAACCCAACTCCAGGTACTTGAGCACATAATGTAGACTAACATCTCAGCACAGTGCTGAGGGAGCTCTACACTGTCGGAGGTGCCGTCTTTCGGACGAGACGTTAAACCTCAGGTGGACGTAAAAAATCAGGTGGACCTCAGGTGCTCTCTCAGGTGGACGTAAAAAATCCCATGACACTATTTCGAAGAGGAACAGAGGAGTTCTCCCCGGTGTCCTGGCCAATATTTATCTCTCAACCAGCATCACCAATAGCAGATTATCTGGTCATTTATTTGTGGGATCTTGCTGTACATAAATTGGCCGCTGTGTTTGTCTACATTACAGCAGTGACCACATTTCAAAAGTAATTCATTGGCTATGAAGCAGGACATCCTGAGAATGTGAAAAGTGATGTATAAAAGCAAATCTTTCCTCCTGAGAACATAAGTGCAGTGAGAAAACAATGCTTCGGAAAATCTGGCTTTCAAATTCCAAGTGTTGCTCAACGTCATCGCAGAGTTCCTCAGGGCAGTGTCCTAGGCCCAACCATCTTCAGCTGCTTCATCAATGACCTTCCCTCCATCATAAGGTCAGAAATGGGGATGTTCGCTGATGACTGCACAGTGTTCAGTTCCATTCGCAACCCCTCAAATAATGAAGCATTCCAAGCCCACCTGCAGCAAGACCTGGACAACATCCAGGCTTGGGCTCATTAGTGGCAAGTAACATTTGCGCCAGACAAGTGCCAGGCAATGACCACCTCCAACAAGAGAGAGTCTAACCACCTCCCCTTGACATTCAATGGCATTACCATCGCCGAATCCCCACCATCAACATCCTGGGGGTCACCATTGACCAGAAACTTAACTGGACCAGCCATATAAATACTGTGGCTACAAGAGCAGGTCAGAGGCTGGGTATTCTGCAGTGAGTGACTCACCTCCTGACTCCCCAAAGCCTTTCCACCATCTACAAGGCACAAGTCAGGAGTGTGATGGAATACTCTCCACTTGCCTGGATGAGTGCAGCTCCAACAACACTCAAGAAGCTCGACACCATCCAAGATAAAGCAGTCCACTTGATTGGCACTCAACCACCACCCTAAACATTCACTCCCTTCACCACTGGCGCACAGTGGCTGCAGTGTGTACCATCCACAGGATGCGCTGCAGCAACTCGCCAAGGCTTCTTCGACAGCACCTCCCAAACCCGCGACCTCTACCACCGAGAAGGTCAAGAGCAGCAGGCACATGGGAACAACACCACCTGCACGTTCCCCTCCAAGTCACACACCATCCCGACTTGGAAATATATCGCCGTTCCTTCATCATCGCTGGGTCAAAATCCTGGAACTCCCTTCCTAACAGCACTGTGGGAGAACCTTCACCACATGGACTGCAGCGGTTCAAGAAGGCGGCTCACCACCACCTTCTCAAGGGCAATTAGGGATGGGCAATAAATGCCAGCCTCGCCAGCGACACCCACATCCCATGAACGATTAAAAAAAAGAACCACCTTTGTCCCCAGCAGCCCACTAAAATCTCATTGAGATTCCATCATTCAGTGCTAGTCGGTGAGCTTTGGTATGTATTAACCACAACCCAAACTCGACATGTTGAAATGTTTTCCTGCTGTCTAATGAAAAAAAAACAGATGTAAAAATCTAAACAAAAACAAATCCTTCCCTTTTCATTTCCGAAGACGATGTTTTATTTCTCACAATGAGAACCATAGAAAAGACACAACACAGAATGGGGCCATTCGGCCCATCGCGTCCGTGCCGGCTCGAAGAACAACCAGGTGCCCATTCTAATCCCAGCTTCCAGCACCCGGTCTGTAGCCCTGCAGCTTACAGCACTTTGGGTGCAGGTCCAGGTACTTTTTAAAAGAGTTGAGGGTCCCTGCCTCTACCACCAATTCGGGCAGCGAATTCCATACACCCACCACCCTCTGGGTAAAAAAGTTTTTCCTCATGTCCCCTCTAATCCTTCCGCCAATCAGCTTAAATCTATGTCCTCTAGTTCTTGAACTCTCCGCTAGGGGAAACAGGTACTTCCTGTCTACTCTATCTCGGCCCCTCATAATTTTGTACATCTCAATCAAGTCACCCCTCAGCCTCCTCTGCTCCAGGGAAAACAACCCCAGCCTATCCAATCTCTCCATGTAGCTCCAATTTTCAAGCCCTAGCAACATTCTTGTAAATCTTCTCTGCACTCTCTCCACAGCAATTACGTCCTTCCTGTAATGTGGTGACCAGAACTGCGCACAATACTCCAGCTGTGGCCTTACCAGTGTTTTATACAGTTCCATCATTACATCCCTGCTTTTATATTCTATACCTCGGCTAATAACGGAGAGTATTCCGTATGCCTTCTTCACAATCTTATCTACCTGTACTGCCACCTTCAGGGACCTGTGCACATGCACTCCAAGGTCTCTCACTTCCTCTACCCCTCAATATATTCCCGTTTACTGCCTATTCCCTTTTACAGTTTGCCCTCCCTAAGTGCATTACCTCACACTTCTCCGGGTTGAACTCCATTTGCCACTTTTCCGCCCACTCCACCAACCCATTGATATCTTCTTGGAGTCTACAGCTATCCTCTTCACTATCAACTACACGGACAATTTTTGTGTCGTCTGCAAATTTGCCAATCATGCCCCCGACATTCAAGTCCAAATCATTAATATATACCACAAACAGCAAGGGACCCAACACTGAGCCCTGTGGCACACCAATGGAAACGGATTTCTATTCGCAAAGACATCCATTGACTTTTACCCTTTGTTTCCTGTTACTTAGCCAATTTTGGATCCAATTCGCCACATTTCCCTGTATCCCATGGGCTTTTACCTTTCTGACCAGTCTGCCGTGTGGGACCTTGTCAAATGCCTTTCTAAAATCCATGTAGACAACATCCACTGCACTACCCTCATCAATCCTCCTTGTCACTTCCTCAAAGAATTCAATCCGATTTGTAAGGCATGACCTTCCCTGAACAAATCCATGCTGACTATCCCTGATTAAACCATGCCTTTCCCAGTGACAGTTTATCCTATCTCTCACTATTGATTCTAATGGTTTGCCCACCACCGAGGTAAGACTGACCGGCCTATAATTGTTCGGCCTTTCCCTTGTACCCTTTTTAAACAATGGTACTACGTTTGCAGTCTTCCGGTCCTCCGGTACCTCCCCTGTATCTAGTGAGGATTGGAAAATGATCCTCAGAGCATCCGTTATTTCCTCCCTGGCTTCCTTCAATAGCCTAGGAAACAATCCATCCGGCCCTGGTGACTTATCAACTTTCAAGAATTCCAGTCCCTCTAGTACTTCCTCTCTCGTTATGTTTACCTTATCCAATATTTCACACCTCTCCTCTTTAACTATGTCTGGATCATCCCTTTCCTTTGTGAATACGGAGACAAAAATATTCATTTAAAACCCTACCCACATCCTCTGCTTCTACACACAAGTTACCCTTCTCATCCTTGATAGGTCCCACCTTTTCCTGAGCTATCCTCTTGTTCTTAATGTACTGATAAAGCATCTTTGGGTTTTCGTTAATCTTACTAGCTGATATTTTTCATGCCCTCTCTTTGCTTTCCTTATTTCCTTTTTTACGTCATCCCTGTACTTTCTATACTCCTCTAGGCTTTCTGCAGTATTTAGTTTTCTGTGACAGTCATAAGCTTTCTTTTTCTGCTTTATCTTGCCCCATATACTTCTAGACAACCCGGGAGCTCTAAATTTGGCAGTACCACCCTTTTTCTTTGAGGGAACATGTCTGCATTGTACCCGTAGAATTTCACTTTTTAGTGCCTCCCACTGGCTTGCTACTGATTTCTCCTCAAGTAGTTGTGTCCAGTCCACTTTTGCCAAATCACCTCTTAGTTCTGTAAAATTTGCCTTCCCCCAATTTAAAACGTTTACTCCTGATTTAACTCTGTCCTTTTCCATAATAATGTGAAAACTAACTGAATTGTGGTCACTATCCCCAATATGGTCACCCACTGTCACTTCACCCACTTGCCCATCTTCATTCCCCAGGACTAAATCTAGAATTGCATTCCCTCTTGTTGGGCTTGTCGCGTACTGGCAAAAAAAGTTCTCCTGGACACCGATCAAGAATTTTGCGCCCTCTGTGCCCCTCACACTGTTTGAATCCCAGTTGATGTTAGGGTAGTTGAAGTCCCTTACTATTATTGCCCTCTTATTTTTGCACTCAGAAATTTGTCGACATATTTGTTCGTCTGTCTCCCCTTCGCTATTCGGGGTCTATAATGCACTGCTATTAAACATAGAAACATAGAAAATAGGAGCAAGAGTAGGCCATTCGGCCCTTCGGGCCTGCTCCGCCATTCAAAATGATCATGGCTGATCGTCTAACTCAGTATCCTGTTCCCACTTTTTCCCCATATCCCTTGATCCCTTTAGCATTAAGAAATATATCGATCTCCTTCTTGAATACATCTAATGACTTGGCCTCCACTGCCTTCTGTGGTAGAGAATTCCACAGGTTCACCACCCTCTGAGTGAAGAAATTTCTCCTCATCTCAGTTCCAAATGGCATACCCCGTATCCTGAGACTGTGACCCCTGGTTCTGGACTCCCCAGCCATTGGGAACATCCTCCCTGCATCTAGTCTGTCTAGTCCTGTTAGAATTTTATATGTTTCGATGAGATCACCTCTCATTCTTCTAAACTCTCGTGAATATAGGCCTAGTCGACCCATACGTCAGTCCTGCCATCCCAGGAATCAGTCTGGTAAATCTTCATTGCACTCCCTCCATGGCAAGGACATCCTTCCTCAGATAAGGAGACCAAAACTGCACACAATACTCCAGATGTGTTCTCATCAAGGCCCTGTACAACTGCAGTAAGACATCCCTGCTCCTGTCCTCAAATCCTCTTGCAATGAAGGCCAACATACCATTCGCCTTCCTAACTGCTTGCTGCACCTGAATGCTCGCTTTCAGCGACTGGTGTACAAGGACACCCAGGTCTCGTTGCACCTCCCCTTTTCCCAATCTATCACCATTCAGATAATAATCTGTCTTTCTGTTTTTACAACCAAAGTGGATAACCTCACATTTATCCACGTTATACTGCATCTGCCATGTTCTTGCCCACTCACCCAACCTGTCTAAATCACATTGGAGCCTCTTTGCATCCTCCTCACAGCTCACATTCCACCCCAGCTTTGTGTCATCTGCAAACTTGGAAATGTTACATTTAGTTCCCTCATCCAAATCATTGATTTTTTTTGTGAATAGCTGGGGCCCAAGCACTGATCCCTGCGGTACCCCACTAGTCACTGCCTGCCACCCGGAAAAAGACCTGTTTATTCCTACTCTCTGTTTCCTGTCTGTCAACCAATTCTCAATCCATGCCAGTATATTCCCCCAATCCCATGTGCTTTAATTTTGCACACTAACCTCTTGTGTGAAAATCCAAATACACCACACCCACTGGTTCTCCCTTATCTATTCTACTCGTTACATCCTCAAAAAACTCCAGTAGATTTGTTAAGCATGATTTCCCTTTCATAAACCCATGCTGACTTTGTCCAATCCCGTTAATGCCTTCCAAGCGTTCTGTTATCACATCTTTTATAATAGACTCTACCATTTTCCCCACTACTGATGTTAGGCTAACTGGTCTGTAATTCCCTGTTTTTTCTCTCCCTCCTTTTTTAAATAGTGGGGTTACATTTGCCACCCTCCAATCTGTAGGAACTGTTCCAGAGTCTATAGAAGTTTGGAAGATGATCACCAATGCTTCCACTATTTCCAGGGCCACTTCCTTTAGTACTCTGGGATGTAGATTATCAGGCCCTGGGGATTTGTCAGCCTTTAGCCCCATTAATTTCCCTTGCACTATTTTTTACTAATACTGGTTTCTTTCAGTTCCTCCCTCTCACTAGACCCTTGGTTCCCTCACATTTCTGGGAGGTTATTTGTGTCCTCCTTTGTGAAGACAAAACCAAAGTATGTGTTTAATTGTTCTGCCATTTCTTTGTTCCCCATTATAATTTCCCCATTTCTGACTGTAAGGGACCTACATTTGTCTTCACTAATCTTTTTCTCTTGACATATTTATAGAAGCTTTTACAGTCAGTTTTTATGTTCCCTGCTAGTTTACTCTCATACTCTATTTTTCCCTTCTTAATCAATCTCTTTGTCCTCCTTTGCTGAATTCTAACCTGTTCCCAATCCTCAGGCTTGCCGCTTTTTCTGGCAATTTTATATGTCTCCTCTTTGGATCTAATACTATCCCTAATTTCTTTTGTAAGCCACGGTTGAGCCACCTTTCCTGTTTTATTTTTGCGCCAGACAGGAATGAATAATTGTTGTAATTCCTGCACATGTTCTTTAAATATGAGCCATTGCCTATCCACCATCATCCCTTTTAGTAAAGTTCCCCAATCTATCATTGCCAACTCGCACCTCATACTTTCGTAATTTCCTGTATTTAGATTCAGGACCCGAGTTTCGGATTCAACTATTTCACTCTCCATCTTAATGAGGAATTCTATCATGTTATGGTCGCTCTTCCCTAAGGGACCCTGCACAACAAGATTGCTAATTAATCCTTTCTCATTGCACAATACCCAGTCTAGGATCGCCTGTTCTCTAGTTGGTTCCTCAACGTATTGGTCTAGAAATCCATCATGTACACACTCCAGGAATTCCTCCCCCACAGTATTATTGCTAATTTGGTTTGACCAATCTATATGTAGATTAAAGTCACCCATGATTATAGTTGTCCCCTTCTTGCACGCGTCTCTAATTTCCTGTTTAATGCCCTCCCCTACATCTCCACTACTGTTTGGGGGCCGATAGACAACCCCCACCAACGTTTTCTGCCCCTTGGTGTTTCTTAGCTCCACCCATACAGATTCCACATTGTGATTTTCCGAGCCAATATCCTTCCTCACTATTGCATTGATTTCCTCCTTTACTAACAACGCTACCCCACCTCCTTTCCCTTTTTGCCTGTCCTTCCTAAATATTGAATACCCCTGGATGTTCAGTTCCCATCCTTGGTCACCCTGCAGCCATGTCTCTGTAATCGCAACTATATCATACCCGTTAATATCTATCTGCGCTGTTAATTCATCTACCTTATTGCGAATGCTCCACGCATTAAGGCACAATGCCTTTAGACTTGTCTTTTTAAGATTGCTAGTCATCTTAGTTTTATTTTGCACTATGTCCCTATTTGTTTTTCGCCCTTGTTTTCTCTGCCTTCCACTGTTGCTTCTTCCCTTTCTGTCTTTTGTTTCTATCCTTGTTTCACCCTCCTCTGTCTCCCTGCTCAGGTTCCCATTCCCCTGCCATTCTCGTTTAAACCTTCCCCAACAGCACCAGCAAAAACCTCTGCGAGGGCAAGCAGCAAGTGGGTTGGTAACTAGAGGTCATAGATTTAAAATAATTGGCAAAAGAATTAATGGAGAAATGAGGCGACCTCATAGAGGTTTTTTCAGATCTGGAACGCACTATGTGAAAGGGCGGTGGAAGCAGATTCCATTGGGACTTTCAAAAGACATTTGGACATGTCCTTGAAGGGACTAATTTGCAAGTTCTGGGGGAAAAGCTGAGGCGTGGGACTAAATTGGACAGCTCTTTCAAAGGGTCAGCACAGGCACGACGGGCCAAATGGCCTCCTTCTCTCCTGTCGGATTCTATGATTCTAATTACTAAGCACTCGTTGCAACTTGCATTTACGTCGAGACCTGCCTTTCGGATGAGACGTTTGACCGAGGCCCCATCTCCCCTCTCAGGTGGACATGAAAGATCCCACGGCTACTATTTCGAAGAAGAGCAGGGGAGTTCTCCCCAGTGACCTGGGCCAATATTTATCACCTCAATCAACATCACCAAAAAAAAAATAGATGATCTTCAGGAGCGAGATTAGAAAACATTTCTACACACAAAGGGTTGTAGAAGTTTGGAACTCTCTTCCGCAAACGGCAATTGATACTAGCTCAATTGCTAAATTTAAATCTGAGATAGATAGCTTTTTGGCAACCAAAGGTATGAAGGGATATGGGCCAAAGGCAGGTATATGGAGTTAGATCACAGATCAGCCATGGTCTTATCAAATGGCGGAGCAGGCACGAGGGGCCGAATGGCCTACTCCTGTTCCTATCTGCTCATTGCTGTTTGTGGGATCTTGCTGTGCGCAAGTCGGCCACCGCGGTTCCCTTCATGACAACAGTGACTGCACTTCAAAAGCACTTCATTGGCTGTAAAGCGCTTTGGAACTTGCATTTATATAGCGCCTTATGGAGAAATGAGGCGACCTCATAGAGGTTTTTTCAGATCTGGAACGCACTATGTGAAAGGGCGGTGGAAGCAGATTCTATTGGGACTTTCAAAAGACATTTGGACATGTCCTTGAAGGGACTAATTTGCAAGTTCTGGGGGAAAAGCTGAGGCGTGGGACTAAATTGGACAGCTCTTTCAAAGGGTCAGCACAGGCACGACGGGCCAAATGGCCTCCTTCTCTCCTGTCGGATTCTATGATTCTAATCACTAAGCACTCGTTGCAACTTGCATTTACGTAGAGACCTGCCTTTCGGATGAGACGTTTGACCGAGGCCCCATCTCCCCTCTCAGGTTCTTCTTGTCTTCTCGAAAACAAACCAGCTGTCCCGCGAATGTTTATCTCAAAACGCTGTAAGGGTTGAGAGTTTTATTTTCATTTCTGAACCCTCCTCAGTACGGTTTTCATGTGGAGGAGGCATTCAAACTTCAGTGAGCATTTGCACTGAGAATGGTTGTTGTAACAGAGTCCCATTGTGTTCTGAAGGCTGTTGGTTTGCAGTGATCTTGGAGGCATGCAATGCTCATGTGAAAAAAAGCACTGGTGTATGGTTAACAGGACTGGGTCCTGCAGATCCCTGCTCCAGTTAACAACTTGCACGTGCATCGCCCCTCTTTTCATGCCAGGAAAGCATTACCGTCACCAGCTGGCCGCTGTGCCGAAGGTTTACAGGCAGCATTGAACAAAGGAACCGTCTTAGCCACCGAGCAAAATAGTCCTCTGTTTAAATGATACACATGATGTGGAGATGCCGGTGATGGACTGGGGTTGACAATTGTAAACAATTTTACAACACCAAGTTATAGTCCAGCAATTTTATTTTAAATTCACAAGCTTTCGGAGATTTTCTCCTTCCTCAGGCAAATGTTTCAAGATCTCCTTGAAGCCTACGCATTTATACATATTGAACAATACATGGTGTTTACAGACTGCCCCTGCAACTGCCCGTTGCCAAGGCAATCACCGTGTTCAGACAGAGAGGTGTTACCTGCAGAACCCCCGAATACACATTCAACAAAAAAACAAACAGGGAAAAAAAACAGAGAAAAAAAAACACAGAGAGAGGCAGAAACATCCGGAAGGCAGAGAGAGCCAGCAAATGACCCATTATATTAAAAACCGATAACATTTGTTCGCTGGTGGGGTAACGTGTAGCGTGACATGAACCCGAGATCCCGGTTGAGGCCGTCCTCATGGGTGCGGAACTTGGCTATCAATTTCTGCTCGACGATTTTGCGTTGTCGTGTGTCTCGAAGGCCGCCTTGGAGTACGCTTACCCGAAGGTCGGTGGATGAATGTCCATGACTGCTGAAGTAGTCATGGACATTCATCCACCGACCTTCGGGTAAGCGTACTCCAAGGCGGCCTTCGAGACACACGACAACGCAAAATCGTCGAGCAGAAATTGATAGCCAAGTTCCGCACCCATGAGGACGGCCTCAACCGGGATCTCGGGTTCATGTCACGCTACACGTTACCCCACCAGCGAACAAATGTTATCGGTTTTTAATATAATGGGTCATTTGCTGGCTCTCTCTGCCTTCCGGATGTTTCTGCCTCTCTCTGTGTTTTTTTTTTCTCTGTTTTTTTTCCCTGTTTGTTTTTTTGTTGAATGTGTATTCGGGGGTTCTGCAGGTAACACCTCTCTGTCTGAACACGGTGATTGCCTTGGCAACGGGCAGTTGCAGGGGCAGTCTGTAAACACCATGTATTGTTCAATATGTATAAATGCGTAGGCTTCAAGGAGATCTTGAAACATTTGCCTGAGGAAGGAGAAAATCTCCGAAAGCTTGTGAATTTAAAATAAAATTGCTGGACTATAACTTGGTGTTGTAAAATTGTTTATAAATGATACACGGAAGCACTTTTTCACACAAAGGATAATGAAAATCTGGAAACTTTCTCCCCCCATAAGGCTGTAGACGATGGGGGTCAATTGAAATTTTCAAGACTGAGATCAATAGATTTTTGTTGGGTAAGGGTATTAAGGGATTAGGAGCAAAGGCAGGTAAATAAAGTTGAGGTGCAGATCAGCCATGTTTTAATTGAATGGCGGAACAGGCTCGAAGGGCTGAATGGCCTCCTCCTGCTCCTACAATTTTTAAAAATTTGTTCATGGGATGTGGGCGTCGCTGGCGAGGCCGGCATTTATTGCCCATCCCGAATTGCCCTTGAGAAGGTGGTGGTGAGCCGCCTTCTTGAACCGCTGCAGTCCGTGTGGTGACGGTTCTCCCACAGTGCTGTTAGGAAGGGAGTTCCAGGATTTTGACCCAGCGACGATGAAGGATCGGCGATATATTTCCAAGTCGGGATGGTGTGTGACTTGGAGGGGAACGTGCAGGTGGTGCTGTTCCCATGTGCCTGCTGCTCTTGCCCTTCTAGGTGGTAGAGGTCGCGGGTTTGGGAGGTGCTGTCGAAGAAGCCTTGGCGAGTTGCTGCAGTGCATCCTGTGGATGGTACACACTGCAGCCACAGTGCGCCGGTGGTGAAGGGAGCGAATGTTTAGGGTGGTGGATGGGATGCCAATCAAGCGGGCTGCTTTGTCCTGGATGGTGTCGAGCTGGGGGATTTAAATTCAATTAATTAAATTCAATTAATTAAATAAAATATGGAATTAAAATACCAGTCAGCATGTTTTTGTGAGAGGAAAATCATGTCTCACGAATTTGATTGAGTTTTTTGAAGGGGTAACCAAGAAGATAGATGAGGGCTGTGCAGTAGACGTGGTCTACATGGACTTTAGCAAAGCCTTTGACAAGGTACCGCATGGTAGGTTGTTATATAAGGTTAAATCTCACGGGATCCAAGGTGAGGTAGCCAATTGGATACAAAATTGGATTGACGACAGAAGACAGAGGTGGTTGTAGAGGGTTGTTTTTCAAACTGGAGGCCTGTGACCAGCGGTGTGCCTCAGGGATCGGTGCTGGGTCCGCTGTTATTTGTTATTTATATTAATGATTTGGATGAGAATTTAGGAGGCATGGTTGGTAAGTTTGCAGATGACACCAAGATTGGTGGCATTGTGGACAGTGAAGAAGGTTATCTAGGATTGCAACGGGATCTTGATAAATTGGGCCAGTGGGCCGATGAATGGCAGATGGAGTTTAATTTAGATAAATGTGAGGTGATGCATTTTGGTAGATCGAATCGGGCCAGGACCTACTCCGTTAATGGTAGGACGTTGGGGAGAGTTATAGAACAAAGAGATCTGGGAGTACAGGTTCATAGCTCCTTGAAAGTGGAGTCACAGGTGGATAGGGTGGTGAAGAAGGCATTCAGCATGCTTGGTTTCATTGGTCAGAACATTGAATACAGGAGTTGGGATGTCTTGTTGAAGTTGTACAAGACATTAGTAAGGCCACACTTGGAATACTGTGTACAGTTCTGGTCACCCTATTATAGAAAGGATATTATTAAACTAGAAAGAGTGCAGAAAAGATTTACTAGGATGCTAACGGGACTTGATGGTTTGACTTATAGGGAGAGGTTGGATAGACTGAGACTTTTTTCCCTGGAGAGTAGGAGGTTAAGGGGTGATCTTATAGAAGTCTATAAAATAATGAGGGGCATAGATAAGGTAGATAGTCAAAATCTTTTCCCAAAGGTAGGGGAGTCTATAACGAGGGGCCATAGATTTAAGGTGAGAGGGGAGAGATACAAAAGGGTCCAGAGGGGCAATTTTTTCACTCAAAGGGTGGTGAGTGTCTGGAACGAGCTGCCAGAGGCAGTAGTAGAGGCGGGTACAATTTTGTCTTTTAAAAAGCATTTGGACAGTTACATGGGTAAGATGGGTATAGAGGGATATGGGCCAAGTGCAGGCAATTGGGACTAGCTTAGTGGTATAAACTGGGCGACATGGACATGTTGGGCTGAAGGGCCTGTTTCCATGTTGTAAACTTCTATGATTCTATGATTCTAGTATCAGTAATGGTGGCCATGAAACTGCCGGATTGTCGTAAAAACCCATCTGGTTCACTAATGTCCTTTAGGGAAGGAAACCTGCCGTCCTTACCCGGTCTGGATGATATGTGACTCCAGACCCACAGCAATGTGGTTGATTCTTAATCGCCCTCTGAAATGGCCTAGCAAGCCACTCAGTTGTAAAATCTCGCCGACAATGTAACCGCCGTTAAACAATACGATGGATAAAGATGGGATTTAAATGTCCAAAGTGTACAAGAGATGTGAAAAACTTAATGTTGCAGATGTCATTGTGGCTGGTTTGTGAAGCCAACGATTCAGCAATGGTTTGGTGTCCACCAGAACGATCTAGTTTAACCTCACCGTCGCTCAACACATGGATTGCTGCTTCATGTGACGGCCCTGACAAAAATACGCAGTAGAAATTTAGCTGACACAAAACTGGTATTTTTGGTCCTGGGTTCCAATAATTTGCCCGAATCAAATCTCCGACAAATCTTGATAGTCCTGCGAACTGCGTAGCTTAAGAGTTTGTCGGAGAAAGAAAGAATGAAGTTGCAGCTTACTGCGTCTCTCAAATCTCCCAAAGCGCTGTTGTAATTGAGGGGGTCAGCCATTTTACGCCGGGTGGCCGTTTTTCATAAACCACAAATGGGGGGATTGATCGATGAATCCAATTTTGATTAAATATCCAGAAGGAGCTGTGTGGCGGCCACACAATTTAGGGTTTCATAGAAACGACAGTGCAGGAGGATGCAATTTGCCTTTATCGCGCCTGTGCTGGTACCTACTTCTGCAAACGAAGCTCTCCACTCAAATTCTATTTCCCTGCTCTTTCCTCTTATTCTTTTATATTCTTTTACAAGGGGATTTAAACGATGTCCTCTCTGTCTCAGCAGCCTCTTTTGGTAACGTATCCGATGTTCCAATAACCCTTTTAAAAACTCTGGTACATTTGTCCGATTACACTCCTGTGAAGCGCCTTGGGACATCGCTCCACATGAAAGGAGCTATTTAGAGCCTGGGAGAGGGTGCGGAGGAGATTTATCAGGACGGTACCAGGGACGAGGGACTTCAGTTATGTGGATAGACTGGAGAAGCTGGGGTTGTTCTCCTTAGAGCAGAGAGGCTTAAGGGGAGATTTAATCGAGGTGTTTAAAATCATAGAAACATAGAAAATAGGAGCGAGAGTCGGCCATTGGGCCCTTCGGGCCTGCTCCGCCATTCAAAATGATCGTGGCTGATCGTCTAACTCAGTCCCCTGTTCCCGCTTTTTCCCCATATCCCTTGATCCCTTTAGCATTAAGAAATATATCTATCTCCTTCTTGAATACATCTAATGACTTGGCCTCCACTGCCTTCTGCGGTACAGAATTCCACAGGTTCACCACCCTCTGAGTGAAGAAATTTCTCCTCATCTCGGTTCCAAATGGCATCCCCCGTATCCTGAGACTGTGACCCCTGGTTCTGGACTCCCCAGCCATCGGGAACATCCTCCCTGCATCTGGTCTGCCTAGTCCTGTTAGAATTTTATATGTTTCGATGAGATCACCTCTCATTCGTCTAAACTCTAGTGAATATAGGCCCAGTCGACCCAATCTCTCCTCATACGTCAGTCCTGCCATCCCAGGAATCAGAACCAAAATCATGAAGGGTTTTGATAGAGTAAATAGGGATAAACCTTTTCCACTGGCAGGAGGGTCGGTAACCAGAGGGACACAGATTTAAGATAATTGGCAAAAGAACCAGAGGGGGAGATGAGGAGAATTTTTTTTACGCAGCGAGTTGTTCTGATCTGGAACGCACTGCCTGAAAGGGTGGTGGAAGCAGATTCAATAGTAACTTTCAAAAGGGAATTGGATAAATACTTGAAGGGGAGAAAATTTGCAGGGCGACGGGGATAGGACGGGGGGAGCGGGATTAATTGGATAGCCCTTTCAAAGAGCCAGCACAGGCAGGATGGGCCGACTGGCCTCCTTCTGTGCTGTAAGATTCCATAAATGCAAGTAGTTGTTGTTTGGCCTCGTCTCACTAAAGTGTTAATTAGTCTGTCCTTCAGAACATTGAAGGGGAGCACACAGGGCCATGTGTGAAATGGCAGTATCCAGTTCACATTACAAGGGATTTCCTTGTTACAACACTTGGATCACGCGATTGGATCACACGAGATTGTATGACTAGACATTGGGTAGTTAAGGTAAACTCCTGATCGTAATGGACAGAGGGACCACTTACGGGAGAGACCGGATCGGCTGGACCTGTTTTATTATCTGGCCTAAAAGTTAGCTGATTTCAGGCATGGTGCCTGTGAAGGGGGCTCTTGGGGCTCATAGGTTAGGGAAGGGAAAACTAGTCAGGGCTGCTGCTCGGCAACGACTCTCCCTGGGAGCCCATGTGCTTGGACTTTAGTTGAGGACAGGATTGGACTTGGGTGTGAAGCACCCTGCAGTCGAATAGTTTGCTGACAATCACTGTTGAGACTTACTCAAATAATAGGCACCTGGGTCATGTCTGCCCCAGCCCCTGCAGAACTGTACCCAGCCAGGTCTTAGTGCTTTTAATAGTGGAGGTTTCCTGTCCACTTTGTACTTCTCCCTGGTAACGCAGTTCATGTCGAGCGTTGTAAATTGCAGCCTTTGTCTCTCCTCTTGTCTCTAAGTGACATTCCCCGACACATGGAAAGCATCTTGTCACCGATCTGGACAGACGTACGCTCTGAATTGAACAGTTCTTGTGCACAGAATCGAGAGTGACATTCCAGTGCAGTACCGACGGAGTGCTGCACTGTTGGAGGTGCCATCTTTCAGATGAGATTTCAAAGATGAAAGATCCCATGGCACTATTTGAAGAAGAGCAGAGGAGTTCCCCTCTGTGCCCTGTCTTTATCCCTCAACCAACATCACCAAATTATCTGGTCATTTATCTCATTGCTGTTTGTGGGATCTTGCTGTGCACAAATTGGCTGCCGTGTTTCCTACATTACAACAGTGACTACACTTCAAAAGTACTTCATTGGCTGTAAAGAGCTCTGGGACTTCCTGAGGTGGTGAAAGGTGCTATATAAATGCAAGTTCATTCTTTTTTCTAACTCTTCAATTTTTATTAAATGTTTTTTTTATTTGTTCATGGGATGTGGGCGTCGCTGGCGAGGCCGGCATTTATTGCCCATCCCTAATTGCCCCTTGAGAAGGTGGTGGTGAGCCGCCTTCTTGAACCGCTGCAGTCCGTGTGGTGAAGATTCTCCCACAGTGCTGTTAGGAAGGGAGTTCCAGGATTTTGACCCAGCGACGATGAAGGAACGGCCGATATATTTCCAAGTCGGGATGGTGTGTGACTTGGAGGGGGAACGTGCAGGTGGTCTTGTTCCCATGTGCCTGCTGCTCTTGTCCTTCTAGGTGTTAGAGGTCGCGGGTTTGGGAGGTGCTGCCGAAGAAGCCTTGGCGAGTTGCTGCAGTGCATCCTGTGGATGGTACACACTGCAGCCACTGTGCGCCGGTGGTGAAGGGAGTGAATGTTTAGGGTGGTGGATGGGGTGCCAATCAAGCGGGCTGCTTTGTCCTGGATGGTGTCGAGCTTCTTGAGTGTTGTTGGAGCTGCACTCATCCAGGCAAGTGGAGAGTATTCCATCACACTCCTGACTTGTGCCTTGTAGATGGTGGAAAGGCTTTGGGGAGTCAGGAGGTGAGTCACTCAATGCAGAATACCCAGCCTCTGACCTGCTCTTGTAGCCACAGTATTTATATGGCTGGTCCAGTTAAGTTTCTGGTCAATGGTGACCCCCAGGATGTTGATGGTGGGGGATTCGGCGATGGTAATGCCATTGAATGTCAAGGGGAGGTGGTTAGACTCTCTCTTGTTGGAGATGGTCGTTGCCTGGCACATGTCTGGAGCGAATGTTACTTGCCACTTATCAGCCCAAGCCTGGATGTTGTCCAGGTCTTGCTGCATGCGGGCACAGACTGCTTCATTATTTGAGGGGTTGCGAATGGAACTGAACACGGTGCAATCATCAGCGAACATCCCCATTTCTGACCTTATGATGGAGGGAAGGTCATTGATGAAGCAGCTGAAGATGGTTGGGCCTAGGACACTGCCCTGAGGAACTCCTGCAGCAATGCCCTGGGGCTGAGATGATTGGCCTCCAACAACCACTACTGAAACATTAACACAAAGTGCCATCAGTGTTACCTCCACAAATATCGTCATACAGCAAGATTTTACAAATATGATATTTTGAGAAGGGTTTGAGAAAGAAAAAGAAAAAGAACACGTGTGATTTTGTCCAGAGTTCCTCGGAGGAGACCCAGAATGCAACTCTGGTTATACTTTCTATCCCAGAACTGAGAGGTTACAACTCTCGGGAAAGACTGAACAGGCTGGGGCTCTTTTCTCTCGAAAAGAGAAGACTGAGGGGTGACCTGATAAAATTATGAAGCGGTTTGATCGGGGAGATGTGGAGGAGATGTTTCTGCTTGCGGAGGAGTCCAAAACTTGGGACCATAAGCATAAGATAGTCGCTAATAAATCCAATAGGGAATTCAGGAGAAACTTCTTTACTCAGAGTGTGGTTCGAATGTGGAACTCGCTCCCACAAGGAGTAGTTGAGGCGAGTAGCATCGATACTTAAGAAAAGACATACTTGCTCTCGAGGCAGTACAAAGAAGGTTCACTCGGCTAATCCCGGGGATGAGGGGGCGGACATATGAGGAGGGGTTGAGTAGATTGGGACTCTACTCCATTGGAGTTCAGAAGAATGAGAGGCGATCTTATTGAAACATATAAGATTGTGAAGGGGCTTGATCGGGTGGATGCGGTAAGGATGTTCCCAAGGATGGGTGAAACTAGAACTAGGGGGCATAATCTTAGAATAAGGGGCTGCTCTTTCAAAACTGAGATGAGGAGAAACTTCTTCACTCAGAGGGTAGTAGGTCTGTGGAATTTGCTGCCCCTGGAAGCTACATCATTAAATAAATTTAGAACAGAAATCGACAGTTTCCTAGAAGTAAAGGGAATTAGGGGTTACGGGGAGCGGGCAGGAAATTGGACATGAATTTAGATTTGAGGTTGGGATCAGATCAACCATGATCTTATTGAATGGCGGAGCAGGCTCGAGGGGCCGATTGGCCTACTCCTGCTCCTATTTCTTATGTTCTTATACATTTAAGAAAAACTTTTTTACGCAGCGAGTGGTTAGGATCTGGAATGCACTGCCCGAGGGGGTGGCGGAGGCAGATTCGATCATGGCCTTCAAAAGGGAACTGGATCAGTACTTGAAAGGAAAAAATTTGCAGGGCTACGGGGATAGGGCGGGGGAGTGGGACTAGCTGGATTGCTCTCGCAGAGAGCCGGCACGGACTCGATGGGCCGAATGGCCTCCTTTCGTGCTATAACCTTTCTGTGATTCCATGATTTAAGGGGAAGCTAGATAAGTACACGAGGGAGAAAGGAATAGAAGGATTTGCTGATAGGGTGCGATGAAGTAGGGAGGGAGGATGCTCATGCGGAGCATAAACACTGGGCAGTTTCAGTGCTGTAAATTCCATGTAATTTTACCTTCGATTTGAATTCCTTGCTACCAGAGAGGGTCTGCTGCATTGGAAAGTCTTCTGGAGAATGGTCAGCGTAAAATACGAGCGGATTGTTGAGATTTAAGGAATAATATATTTGAGAATGGGAGCTCGACACTGATTCCCCTTCCTGCGCAGCTTGGCGGCGTCTGTACGTGTCCCTTGTATGCGGAGTTAATCGTCACTTTCAGGATTGCTCGAGTACGCATTAGTTACGGGATGTCTGTTGCCCCTTTTTAAAAGAAAACATTAATGCAATAACCTGGAGCTTCTGTATGTTTTCCATCCCAGATATCAGCGCAACCTGGACATCATCGACCCAATCAGCGAGAAAGATCGCGGAATTTAAAACGTAAGTGAGTTATGCCCATAACCGTTTTTGCGTCGAAATTCCGCGATCTTTTACGTCAGGTTCCACATGTACGCTGACGACACCCAGCTCTACCTCACCACCATCTCTTTCGACCCACCCCCTGTCTTTCATTTGTCACACTGCTTGTCCGACATTCAGTCCTGGATGAGCAAAAATTTCCTCGAACTAAATATTGGGAAGCCATTGTCTTCGGGCCTCGTTACAAACCCTGTTCCCCTGGACACTGACTCCATCCCTCTCCCCGGCCACTGACTGAGGCTGAACCAGACCGTTTGCAACCTTGGCCTCCTATTTGACCCTGAGATGAGCTTCTGACCCCATATCCCCTCCATCACCAAGACCGCCTACTTCCACCTCAGTAACATCGCCCGTCTCCGCCCCTGCCTCAGCCCATCTGCTGCTGAAACCCCCACCCATGCTTTTGTTACCGCTAGACTCGACTATTCCCAGGCTCTCCTGGCCGGCCTCCCATCTTCCACCCTCCGTAAACTTGAGCTCGTTCAAAACCCTGCTGCCCCGTATCCTAACTCGCACCAAGTCCCGTTCACCCATCACCCCCTGTGCTCGCTGACCTACATTAACTCCCGGTCTGGGAATGCCTTGATTTTAAAACTCTCATCCTTGTTTTCAAATCTCTCCATGGTTTCAACCCTCCATATCTCTGTAACCTCCTCCAGCCCTACAACCCTCCGAGATCTCTGCACTCCTCCAATTCTGGCCTCTTGCGTATCCCCAATTTTAATCGCTCCACCATTGGCGGCCGTGCCTTCAGCTGCCCAGGCCCAAATCTCTGGAATTCCCTCCCTAAACCTTTGATTGGCACCCCATCCACCACCCTAAACATTCACTCCCTTCACCACCGGCGCACAGTGGCTGCAGTGTGTACCATCCACAGGATGCGCTGCAGCAACTCGCCAAGGCTTCTTCGACAGCACCTGCCAAACCCGCGACCTCTACCACCTAGAAGGACAAGAGCAGCAGGTACATGGGAACAACACCACCTGCACGTTCCCCTCCAAGTCACGCACCATCCCGACTTGGAAATATATCGGCCGTTCCTTCATCGTCGCTGGGTCAAAATCCTGGAACTCCCTTCCCAACAGCACTGTGGGAGAACCTTCACCACACGGACTGCAGCGGTTCAAGAAGGCGGCTCACCACCACCTTCTCAAGGTCAATTAGGGATGGGCAATAAATGCCGGCCTCGCCAGCGATGCCCGCATCCCATGAACGAATAAAAAAAAACTCGGTGTCAAATTTTGTTTGATAATTGCTCCTGTGAAGCACCCTGGGACGTTTCACTACGTTAAAGGCGCTATATAAATGCAAGTTGTTGTTGTTCAAAATGTCAATTTGCCAAAATTGGCCACACCCCACCCCAGGTCGGCATGGCGAGTTTCCTCCGATTGTGCCCGTTTGGGGGGGTGTTCATCACATTGTGCCCAGATTCTCAGACACACAGCCACCCATGGCAACATAAATCTATCGTTAGTGAGCTGCAGCTGCTGGGACCAACAGTCAATTGAAGCCTCACATAGGAACATAGGAATATTGCAACAGGAGTAGGCCATTCAGCCCCTTGAGCCCGCTCCGCCATTTGATAAGGTCATGGCTGATCTGTGATCTAACTCCATATACCTGCCTTTGGCCCATATCCCTTCATACCTTTGGTTGCCAAAAAGCTATCTATCTCAGATTTAAATTTAGCAATTGAGCTAGTATCAATTGCCGTTTGCGGAAGAGAGTTCCAAACTTCTACCACCCTTTGTGTGTAGAAATGTTTTCTAATCTCACTCCTGAAAGGTCTGGCTCTAATTTTTAGGCTGTGCCCCCTACTCCTAGAATCCCCAACCAGCGGAAATAGTTTCTCTCTATCCACCCTATCCGTTCCCCTTAATATCTAATAAACTTCAATCAGATCACCACTTAACCTTCTGAACTCTAGAGAATACAACCCCAATTTGTGTAATCTCTCCTCGTAACTTAACCCTTGAAGTCCGGGTATCATTCCAGTAAACCTACGCTGCACTCCCTCCAAGGCCAATATGTCCTTCCGAAGGTGCGGTGCCCAGAACTGCTCACAGTACTCCAGGTGCGGTCTAACCAGGGTTTTGTATAGCTGCAGTATAACTTCTGCCCCCTTGTACTCCAATCCTCTAGATATAAAGGCCAGCATGCCATTCGCCTTCTTTATTATTTTCTGCACCTGTTCATGACACTTCAATGATCGATGTACCTGAATCCCTGAGTCCCTTTGGACATCCACTGTTTTTAACTTTTTACCATTTAAAAAGTTCTATCCTTTTTTGATCCAAAGTGGATGACCTCACATTTGTCTACATTGAATTCCATTTGCCACAGTTTTGCCCATTCACCTAATCTATCAATATCGCTTTGTAATTTTATGTTTTCATCTACACTGCTTACAACGCCACCAATGTCAATCGGGCCTGTTTCTCATGCTGATGTCACAATTGCTTTAACGTACTTTAAACTCAGTTTAAATGGGTTCACATTCAGTCGATTTGATGTGCCTCTTTGTTACATGAGACCTGTGACCGGCAGTCAATTGAATCCACCGATTGGCCGGTTCCTTCAGCTGCAGCAACTACGTGAACACATTTTCAGTTTCAATTCGTTGAATTCAAGCCATCTTCGAGGCCCCATTGGCTGTGCTCCAGTCAATAATCGATTACCGTCGATAACGCTGCTCGGCTGCACTGATCCAGGGGAGATTTTACAATCGGGGCTTTACGCGAACGAGCCTGACCCGAAACTTGGGCGTAACCTCGCCTCCGGAAAAACCAGCAGTGTCCAGTGCATTACGGCCGCTACGTGGACAGCACATTTCAGGAGGTGGTCACCCCGCAGCTTAAGGGAGTGCAGGCAGAGAGGGACTGGGTGACCACCAGACAGACAAGGAGGACCAGGCAGGTAGTGCAGGAGTCCCCTGAGGGTATCTCACTCTCCAACCAGTATGAATCCTGGTGAGGAAGAGAATTTCCCTGTGGAGTGCAGCCAGAGCCAAGACCATGGCACCATGGGCGGCCCAGCTGCACAGTGGGGGAAGGAGAAAGGTCAGGAGAGCAATAGTGATCGGCGATTCCATAGTTAGGGGAGCAGACAGGCGTTTCTGCGGCCGCAGATGTGATTCCAGGATGGTATGTTGCCTCCCTGGTGCCAGGGTCAAGGACGTCACTGAGCGGCTGCGTAAAATTCTGGGGGGGGGAGGGTGAACAGCCAGAGGTCGTGGTCCATATCGGTACCAACGACATAGGTAGAAAGAGGGATGAGGTCCTGCAGGCAGATTTTAAGGAATTAGGAAAGAGATTAAGAAGCAGGACCTCAAAGGTAGTTATCTCCGGATTACTCCCGGTGCCACGCGCTAGTGAGTATAGAAATAGGAGGATTAAGGAGAATATTACAGTACTGGAGAGAGAGGATGTCCTGGAGGGGTCAAGGACAGATTCTATTTGGTTAGAGTTAAGAAACAATAGAGGTGCCATTACACTACTGGGTGTATTCTATAGGCCACCAACTAGTGGGAAGGAGATGGAGGAGCAAATTTGCAGGGAAATTACAGAGAGGTGCAAAAGCCATAGAGTAGTGATAACGGGGACTTCAACCATCCTAATATAGACTGGGATAGTAATAATATAAGGCGCAAAGAGGAGGAGGAATTTTTGAAATCTGTTCAGGAGAACTTTCTTGACCTGTATGTTTCTGGCCCAATGAGGAAGGAGGCATTGCTGGACTTGGCTCTCGGGAATGAGACGGTCCACGTGGAGCAAATGTCAGTGGGGGAGCATTTAGGGAACAGCGATCATAGTATCATAAGGTTTAGAATAGCTATGGAAAAGGACACGGACCACTCTAAAGTAAAAATACTCAATTGGAAGAGGGCCAATTTCAGTGGGATGAGAACAGATCTGGCCCGGGTAAATTGGAATCAAAGATTGGCAGGGAAAACTGTAATAGAACAATGGGCGGCCTTTAAGGAGGAGATGGTTTGGGTACAGTCTAGGTACATTCCCACGAGGGAGAAAGGTAGGACAACTAAAGCCAGAGCTCCCTGGATGACAAAAGAGATAGAGAGTAAGATGAAGCAGAAAAAAGGGGCATATGACAGATGTCAGGTTGATAACACAAGTGAGAACCAGAGAGAATATAGAAAGTTCAGAGGGGAAGTGAAAAAGAAAATAAGAGGGGCAAAGAGAGAGCATGAGAATAGACTGGCAGCCAACATAAAAGGGAATCCAAAAGTCTTCTACAGGCATGTAAACAGTAAACGGGTAGTAAGAGGAGGGGTGGGGCCAATTATGGCCATAAAGGAGATCTACTCATGGAGGCAGAGGGGATGGCCGAGGTACTAAATGGGTACTTTGCATCTGTCTTTACCAAGGAAGAAGATGCTGCCAGAGTCTCAGTAAAGGAAGATATTGTTGAGATACTGGATGGGCTAAAAATTGATAAAGAAGAGGTACTAGAAAGGCTAGCTGTACTTAAAGTAGATAAGTCACCCGGTCCGGAATGGGATGCATCCTAGGTTGCTGAGGGAAGTAAGGGTGTAAATTGCGGAGGTACTGGCCATAATCTTCCAAACACCCTTAGATACAGGGGTGGTTCCAGAGGACTGGAGAATAGCAAATGTTACACCCTTGTTCAAAAAAGGGTGTAAGGATAAACCCAGCAACTATAGGCCAGTCAGTTTAACCTCGGTGGTGGGGAAACTTTTAGAAATGATAATCCGGGACAGAATTAACAGCCACTTGGACGAGTGTGGATTGATTAGGGAAAGCCAGCACGGATTTGTTAAAGGCAAATCGTGTTTAACTTACCTGATAGAGTTTTTTGATGAGGTAACAGAGAGGGTAGATGAGGGTACTGCATTTGATGTGGTGTATATGGACTTTCAAAAGGCATTGGATAAAGTGCCGCATGGTAGGCTTATCATCAAGATTGCGGCCCATGGAATAAAGGGGGCAGTAGCAACATGGATACAGAATTGGCTAAGTGACAGGAAACAGAGAGTAGTGGTGAACGGTTGTTTTTCAGACTGGAGGGAGGTACACAGTGGTGTTCCCCAGGGGTCGGTGCTGGCACCATTGCTTTTCTTGACATATATTAATGACTAGAGGGCACAATTTCAAAATTTGCAGATGACACAAAACTTGAAAGGGTAGTAAACAGTGAGGAGGATAGTGATAGACTTCAAGAGGATATAGACAGGCTGGTGGCATGGGCGGACACGTGGCAGATGAAATTTAAAGCAGAAAAATGCGAAGTGATACATTTCGGTAGGAAGAACGAGGAGAGGCAATATAAACTAGAGGGCACAGCTCTAAAAGGGGTACAGGAACAGAGAGATCTGGGGGTATATGTGCACAAATCGTTGAAGGTGGCAGGGCAGGTTGAGAAAGTGGTTAAAAAAGCATAAGGGATACTGGGCTTTATCAATAGAGGCATCGAGTACAAAAGTATGGAAGTCATGAAGAACCTTTATAAAACACTGGTTCGGCCACAACTGGAGTTTTGTGTCCAGTTCTGGGCACCGCACTTTAGGAAAGACGTGAAGGCCTTAGAGAGGGTGCAGAAGAGATTTACCAGAATGATTCCAGGGATGAGGGACTTTAGATACGTGGATAGACTGGAGTTACGTGGATAGACTGGAGAAGCTGGGGTTGTTCTCCTTGGAACAGAGACGGTTGCGAGGGAATTTGATCGAGGTATTCAAAAACATGAAGGGTCTGGACAGAGTAGATAGAGAGAAACTGTTCCCATTGGCGGAAGGGTCGAGAACCAGAGGACATAGGTTTAAGGTGATTGGCAAAAGAACCAAAGGTGACATGAGGAAAAACTTTTTTACGCAGCGAGTGGTTAGGATCTGGAATGCACTGCCCGAGGGAGTGGTGGGGGCAGATTCAATCATGGCCTTCAAAAGGGAACTGGATGAGTACTTGAAAGGAAAACATTTGCAGTGCTACGGGGGAGCGGGACTAGCTGGACTGCTCTTGCATGGAGCCAGCTCGGACTCGATGGGCCGAATGGCCTCTTTCCGTGCTGGAACCATTCCATGACTCGATGATTTTCCCGATTGCCCCTAAGCTGAGACTCCAGGCCAATCTCTTTATATCTTGCGCGCTCATCATCCTCTGGGTGATTTACAAAAGCCATCTGCCCTCGTCACAGTTGCTCTTGGTCACAACCCAAATACAACAAGCAATGTGTCGCGACCTCACAAAGCTCGATTTGTGCGGTAATTTGTGACTTTTTAAAAAAAACAGTGAATGCTCTGCGTGATATGATTTGAACCTGAACCAGGCGGCCGATTGTTAATGTTGATGAGGAATTGTGTTGGGGTTTCAGTAAACCTTTCTTTTATTTCATCACAGCCCTGAGAACGATCGAGTACTTGAAATACGAGTCTCGTAATACGGACACTTGAGTTTTGGGTTGCTTGCTGCTTATGATGGAGGAGCGCTCTCTACACTGTGTTATCAATCAGCTATTGTTGTCTCAAAACCCGGCAAGTCCTTGTTTTTTCTTAAAGAAAGAAAGAACTTGCATTTATATAGCACCTTTCACGACCTCAGAAAGTCCCAAAGTGCTTCACAGCAAGGGCTTTTTGAAGTGTAGCCATTGTTGTAATGCAGGAAACCTGGCGGCCAATTTACGCACAGCAAGATCCCACAGACAGCAATGGGATAATGACCGGATAATCTGCTTTTTTTTGGTGCTGTTGGTTGAGGGATAAATATTGGCCAGGACACCGGGGAGAACTCCCCCTGCCCTTCTTCAGAATGGTGTTGAGGGATCTCACCCGAGAGGGCCTCGGGTTTAACATCTCACCCGAAAGACGGCACCTCCGGCAGTGCAGCACTCCCTCAGTGCTGGCACTGGGAGTGTCGGCCTAGATTTTTCCTCGAGTCTCTGGAAACAATCCTCTGACTCCAGAGGCAAGAGTGCATCCCACTGAGCCACAGGCAGCACCTTGTTATCTTGTTCAAATTTTCAAATCTTCACTCCCTTCCCTTGGAGGACAATGTGAAGCAGTGGGAGGGTTCACGGGCTGATTAACAGTCTGACAGGCAGCGACATAAACACTCTTTCCAGGGGCATATCCACCTTTACACCAGTCGATAGGGGGTTTAGTCCTATACGGGGGTGCGGGGGATTTTCTGGGCTCCCAAAACACATACAATGGGGGAGGGCCCACTCACATCCATCAGACACCAGAATCCCGCTGGACGCCAACCCAGAATTCAGAGCCCGGAGCTCCAGTCTCCGCTCCCCGGGACCGTCTCGAGTGACGGCTTGAACCCTGCACCTTAAGAACATAAGAACATAAGAAATAGGAGCAGGAGCAGGCCAATCGGCCCCTCGAGCCTGCTCCGCCATTCAATAAGATCATGGCTGATCTGATCCTAACCTCAAATCTAAATTCATGTCCAATTTCCTGCCCGCTCCCCGTAACCCCTAATTCCCTTTACTTCTAGGAAACTGTCTATTTCTGTTTTAAATTTATTTCATGATGTAGCTTCCACAGCTTCCTGGGGCAGCAAATTCCACAGACCTACTACCCTCTGAGTGAAGAAGTTTCTCCTCATCTCAGTTTTGAATGAGCAGCCCCTTATTCTAAGATTATGCCCCCTAGTTCTAGTTTCACCCATCCTTGGGAACATCCTTACCGCATCCACCCGATCAAGCCCCTTCACAATCTTATATGTTTCAATAAGATCGCCTCTCATTCTTCTGAACTCCAATGAGTAGAGTCCCAATCTACACAACCTCTCCTCATATGTCCGCCCCCTCATCCCCGGGATTAACCGAGTGAACCTTCTTTGTTCTGCCTCGAGAGCAAGTATGTCTTTTCTTAAGTATGGATATCAAAACTGTATGCAGTATTCCAGGTGCGGTCTCACCAATACCTTATATAACTGCAGCAATACCTCCCTGTTTTTATATTCTATCCCCCTAGCAATAAAAGCCAACATTCCATTGGCCTTCTTGATCACCTGCTGCACCTGCATACTAACTTTTTGATTTTCTTGCACGAGGACCCCCAGATCCCTTTGCACTGCAGGACTTTCCAGTTTCTCGCCATTAAGATAATAACTTGCTCTCTGATTTTTCCTGCCAAAGTGCATAACCTCACAGGCGGGAATGGTTATCAATGCACAAAAGACTTGCTCGTGACGAGTTTTGGTGGCCTTAACGGAGCTGTGTGCTGTTTATCCCCCTTCATTTAGATAGAAAAAAGGCCACAATTTCACCTCATCTTTTTTTTATTCGATCATGGGATGTGGGCGTCGCTGGCGAGGCCGGCATTTATTGCCCATCCCTAATTGCCCCTTCAGAAGGTGGTGGTGAGCCGCCTTCTTGAACCGCTGCAGTCCGTGTGATGAAGGTTCTCCCACAGTGCTGTTAGGAAGGGAGTTCCAGGATTTTGACCCAGCGACGATGAAGGAACGGCCGATATATTTCCAAGTCGGGATGGTGTGTGACTTGGAGGGGAACGTGCAGGTGGTGTTGTACCCATGCGCCTGCTGCTCTTGTCCTTCTAGGTGGTAGAAGTCGCGGGTTTGGGAGGTGCTGTCGAAGAAGCCTTGGCGAGTTGCTGCAGTGCATCCTGTGGATGGTACACACTGCAGCCACAGTGCGCCGGTGGTGAAGGGAGTGAATGTTTAGTGTGGTGGATGGGGTGCCAATCAAGCGGGCTGCTTTATCTTGGATGGTGTCGAGCTTCTTGAGTGTTGGAGCTGCACTCATCCAGGCAAGTGGAGAGTATTCCATCACACTCCTGACTTGTGCCTTGTAGATGGTGGAAAGGCTTTGGGGAGTCAGGAGGTGAGTCACTCATAAATAAAGGCATGAAAGAAAGACTTAGAATGATAGATAGAATCATAGAAGTTACAACATGGAAACAGGCCCTTCGGCCCAACATGTCCATGTCGCCCAGTTTATACCACTAAGCTAGTCCCAATTGCCTGCACTTGGCCCATATCCCTCGATACCCATCTTCCCCATGTAACTGTCCAAATGCTTTTTAAAAGACAAAATTGTACCCGCCTCTACTACTGCCTCTGGCAGCTCGTTCCAGTCACTCACCACCCTTTGAGTGAAAAAATTGCCCCTCTGGATCCTTTTGTATCTCTCCCCTCTCACCTTAAATCTGTGCCCCCTCGTTATAGACTCCCCTACCTTTGGGAAAAGATTTTGACTATCGACCTTATCTATGCCCCTCATTATTTTATAGACTTCTATAAGATCACCCCTTAACCTCCTACTCTCCAGGGAATAAAGTCCCAGTCTGTCCAACCTCTCCCTGTAAGTCAAACCATCAAGTCCCGGTAGCATCCTAGTAAATCTTTTCTGCACTCTTTCTAGTTTAATAATATCCTTTCTATAATAGGGTGACCAGAACTGTACACAGTATTCCAAGTGTGGCCTCACCAATGCCCTGTACAACTTCAACAAGACATCCCAACTCCTGTATTCAATGTTCTGACCAATGAAACCAAGCATGCTGAATGCCTTCTTCACCACCCTATCCACCTGTGACTCCACTTTCAAGGAGCTATGAATCTGTACTCCGAGATCTCTTTGTTCTATAACTCTCCCCAACGCCCTACCATTAACGGAGTAGGTCCTGGCCCGATTCGATCTACCAAAATGCATCACCTCACATTTATCTAAATTAAACTCCATCTGCCATTCATCGGCCCACTGGCCCAATTTATCAAGATCCCGTTGCAATCCTAGATAACCTTCTTCACTGTCCACAATGCCACCAATCTTGGTGTCATCTGCAAACTTACTAACCATGCCTCCTAAATTCTCATCCAAATCATTAATATAAATAACAAATAACAGCGGACCCAGCACCGATCCCTGAGGCACACCGCTGGACACAGGCATCCAGTTTGAAAAACAACCCTCGACAACCACCCTCTGTCTTCTGTCGTCAAGCCAATTTTGTATCCAATTGGCTACCTCACCTTGGATCCCATGAGATTTAACCTTATGTAACAACCTACCATGCGGTACCTTGTCAAATGCTTTGCTGAAGTCCATGTAGACCACGTCTACTGCACAGCCCTCATCTATCTTCTTGGTTACCCCTTCAAAAAACTCAATCAAATTCGTGAGACATGATTTTCCTCTCACAAAACCATGCTGACTGTTCCTAATTAGTCCCTGCCTCTCCAAATGCCTGTAGATCCTGTCCCTCAGAATACCCTCTAACAACTTACCCACTACAGATGTCAGGCTCACTGGTCTGTAGTTCCCAGGCTTTTCCCTGCCGCCCTTCTTAAACAAAGGCACAACATTTGCTACCCTCCAATCTTCAGGCACCTCACCTGTAGCGGTGGATGATTCAAATATCTCTGCTAGGGGACCCGCAATTTCCTCCCTAACCTCCCATAACGTCCTGGGATACATTTCATCAGGTCCCGGAGATTTATCTACCTTGATGCGCGTTAAGACTTCCAGCACCTCCCTCTCTGTAATATGTACACTCCTCAAGACATCACTATTTATTTCCCCAAGTTCCCTAACATCCATGCCTTTCTCAACCGTAAATACCGATGTGAAATATTCATTCAGGATCTCACCCATCTCTTGTGGTTCCGCACTTAGATGACCTTGTTGATCCTTAAGAGGCCCTACTCTCTCCCTAGTTACCCTTTTGCCCTTTATGTATTTGTAGAAGCTCTTTGGATTCACCTTTGCCTGATCTGCCAAAGCAATCTCATATCCCCTTTTTGCCCTCCTGATTTCTCTCTTAACTCTACTCCGGCAATCTCTATACTCTTCAAGGGATCCACTTGATCCCAGCTGCCTATGCATGTCATATGCCTCCTTCTTCTTTTTGACTAGTGCCTCAATCTCCCGAGTCATCCAAGGTTCCCTACTTCTACCAGCCTTGCCCTTCACTTTATAAGGAATGTGCTTACCCTGAACCCTGGTTAACACACTTTTGAAAGCCTCCCACTTACCAGACGTCCCTTTGCCTGCCAACAGACTCTCCCAATCAACTTCTGAAAGTTCCTGTCTAATACCATCAAAATTGGCCTTTCCCCAATTTAGAATTTTAACTTTTGGGCCAGACCTATCCTTCTCCATAGCTATCTTAAAACTAATGGAATTATGATCACTGGTCCCAAAGTGATCCCTCACTAACACTTCTGTCACCTGCCCTTCCTTATTTCCCAAGAGGAGGTCAAGTTTTGCCCCCTCTCTAGTCGGGCCATCCACATACTGAATGAGAAATTCCTCCTGAATACACTCAACAAATTTCTCTCCATCCAAGCCCCTAATGCTATGGCTGTCCCAGTCAATGTTGGGAAAGTTAAAGTCCCCTACTATTACCACCCTATTTTTCTTGCAGCTGTCTGTAATCTCCTTACATATTTGCTCCTCAATTTCCCGTTGACTATTTGGGGGTCTGTAGTACAATCCTATCAAAGTGATCTCTCCCTTCTTATTTTTCAGTTCTACCCATATGGACTCAGTGGGCGAACCCTCGGATATATCCCCTCTCACTACTGCCGTGATGTTCTCCCTAATCAAGAACGCAACTCCCCCTCCTCTCTTACCTCCTGCTCTATCTTTCCTATAGCATCTGTACCCTGGAACATTGAGCTGCCAGTCCTGCCCCTCCCTTAGCCATGTTTCAGTAATAGCTATAACATCCCAGTCCCATGTACCCATCCATGCCCTGAGTTCATCTGCCTTGCCCATCAGACTTCTTGCATTGAAATAAATGCAGTTTAATCTAGACTTCCCTTGGTCTTTGCCCTGCTTTCTCAGACCATCTGTCCGGTCATGTTCTGTACACTCTCCCTTACTGCCTTTTGTTTCTGTCACCACTTTATTTCCCACTGACTTCCTGCATCGGTTCCCATCCCCCTGCCACATTAGTTTAAACCCTCCCCAACAGCACTGGCAAACACTCCCCCTAGGACATTGGTTCCAGTCCTGCCCAGATGCAGACCGTCCAATTTGTACTGGTCCCACCTCCCCCAGAACCGGTTCCAATGGCCCAGGAATTTGAATCCCTCCAGCTTGCACCATCTCTCAAGCCACGTATTCATCTTAGCTATCCTGTCATTCCTACTCTGACTAACCCGTGGCACTGGTAGCAATCCTGAGATTACTACCTTTGAGGTCCTACTCTTGCATTGATATCATGCCTTGATATCATGCCTTTGATATCATGCCTTTCACAACCTCAGGATGCCCCAAAGCCCTTTCCAACCAATGAAGCAGTCCGAGCCCGCATGCAGCAAGACCTGGACAACATCCAGGCTTGGGCTCATAAGTGGCAAGTAACATTCGCGTCAGACAAGTGCCAGGCAATGACCATTTCCAACAAGTGAGAGTCTAACCACCTCCCCTTGACATTCAACGGCATTACCATCGCCGAATCCCCCACCATCAATATCCTGGGGGTCACCATTGACCAGAAACTTAACTGGACCAGCCATATAAATACTGTGGCTACAAGAGCAGGTCAGAGGCTGGGTATTCTGTGGCGAGTGACACACCTCCTGACTCCCCAAAGCCTTTCCACCATCCACAAGGCACAAGTCAGGAGTGTGATGGAATACTCTCCACTTGCCTGGATGAGTGCAGCTCCAACAACACTCAAGAAGCTCGACACCATCCAGGACAAAGCAGCCCGCTTGATTGGCACCCCATCCACCACCCTAAACATTCACTCCCTTCACCACCGGCGCACAGTGGCTGCAGTGTGTACCATCCACAGGATGCACTGCAGCAACTGGCCAAGGCTTCTTCGACAGCACCTCCTAAACCCGCGACCTCTACCACCTAGAAGGACAAGAGCAGCAGGTACATGGGAACAACACCACCTGCACGTTCCCCTCCAAGTCACACACCATCCCGACTTGGAAATATATCGGCCGTTCCTTCATTGTCGCTGGGTCAAAATCCTGGAACTCCCTTCCTAACAGCACTGTGGGAGAACCTTCACACACGGACTGCAGCGGTTCAAGAAGGTGGCTCACCACCACCTTCTCAAGGGGCAATTAGGGATGGGCAATAAATGCCGGCCTCGCCAGCGATGCCCACATCCCATGAACGAATAAGAAAAAAAGTACTTTTTGAAATGAGGCACTGTTGAAGTGCAGTCGCTACTATAATGTAGGAAACGTGGCAGCCAATTTGCGCACAGCAAGCTCCCACAAACAGCGACGCGATAAAATCATCTGTTTTAGTGATGTTGATTGAGGGAGAGCTCCCCTGCTCTTAGTGTAGTGAATGGTGAATGTAAAATAGGGCCCAAAGCTCGTAGGATCTCCCCGGACCCTTAACCCCGTTGGAGGGCCTTTTTATCATTTTCCTCCAGTTCTGCTTGTGAAACTTGTACAATGATGAAAGCTGCTGAGGAAATCCTTGAACCTTTCCTTACTGCGGGGACCACACCACCAATGTATCCGCCACATCTCAAAGCTGGACTTCCTTTGGGGGAGGGAGAAGGGATGTTTTGAAAATCACTGAAAGGAGAAAGGGAGCTCAATGGGTAAGTCGCATAAGTCGCCCGGGTATGTTTAAACACAATTAATTCCAATTTCCAGGCTGCTGTATAAGATTTTTGTTTAGTGCAGCGTACGCTGGGATTCTGCAACCGTAACTCGTCACAGTATCTGTCAGTTTGGCTCTGTTTGTCGCACTCTTGAGTCTGGAGGTTATGGGCTCAGGCCCCACTCCAGAGGCTTGCGTGCATAATCTGGGCGCTGTTTGAGAGAGGCCTGGGCTAATTATCCAGAGAACGTGAGTTAAAATCGCACCACCGCAGTTTAAGAATTTGAAATTGGTTTTTAAAAAAAAACAAATCGGGACGTAAAAAGCTGGCATCAGTAAAAGTGACAATGACGCTGTCGAATTATTGTACTAACCCAACTGCATCACTAATGTTCTTTAAAGCATAACCTTAAAATTAGAGCTGGTGATGCCAGGAGGCACTTCTTCACACAAAGGGGAGTGGAAATCTGGAACTCTCTTCCCCCAAAAAGCTGTTGAGACTGGGGGTCAATTGAAAATTTCAAGACTGAGATTGATAGATTTTTGTTGGGCGAGGGTATTAAGGGTTACAGAACCAAGGCGGGTAGATGGAGTTAAGATACAGATCAGCCATGATCTAATTGAATGGCGGAACAGGCTCGAGGGGCTGAATGGCCTCCTCCTGTTCCTATGATCCTTTTCAGGGAAGAAAACCTGCCGTCCTTACCTGGTCTGGCCTACATGTGACTCCAGTCCCACAATAACGTCGTTGACTTTGAAGTGGCCTAGCAAGCCCTTCAGTTGTATCAAAGTATTAAGATCAGCCATGATCTTATTGAACGGCGCAGCAGGCTCGAGGGGCCGAATGGCCTGCTCCTGCACCTATTTCTTATGTTCTTAAGCGTTGCACAGAGGTTCAAGAAGGACCACCGCCAAAGGTCTTCTCTGCGACCGTTGGAGCCCGACCTCCTGACTCCCCAAAGCCTTTCCACCATCTACAAGGCACAAGTCAGGAGTGTGATGGAATACTCTCCACTTGCCTGGATGAGTGCAGCTCCAACAACATTCAAGAAGCTCGGCACCATCCAAGATAAAGCAGCCCGCTTGATTGGCACCCCATCCACCACCCTAAACATTCACTCCCTTCACCACCGGCGCACTGTGGCTGCAGTGTGTACCATCCACAGGATGCACTGCAGCAACTCGCCAAGGCTTCTTCGACAGCACCTCCCAAACCCGCGACCTCTACCACCTAGAAGGACAAGAGCAGCAGGCGCATGGGAACAGCACCACCTGCACGTTCCCCTCCAAGTCACGCACCCTCCCGACTTGGAAATATATCGGCCGTTCCTTCATTGTCGCTGGGTCAAAATCCTGGAACTCCCTTCCTAACAGCACTGTGGGAGAACTGTCACCACACGGACTGCAGCGGTTCAAGAAGGCGGCTCACCACCACCTTCTCAAGGGGCAATTAGGGATGGGCAATAAATGCCGGCCTCGCCAGCGATGCCCACATCCCGAGAATGAATCAGAGAAATAAAAACTATTTAAAGAAAAGCAGAGAAGTCTCCTGGTCAACATTCTTCCTGAATCACCAAAAAGAATGATTAACTGGTCATTTATCTAATTTGATGTTTGTGGGATCTTGCTGTGCGCAAATCGACCGCTGCATTTTCCTACAAAACAACAGCGACAACTCTTCGGAGGGGGTGCAGTGAAGATACCGGGGCTAAAAGAATTAAATCATGAGGACAGGTTGCGTAAATTAGCCTTTTATTCCCTTGAGTTTAGGAGATTGAGGGGTGATCTTATATGAGGTGTTTAAAATGTTGAAAAGGATTCGATAGGGTAAATACGGAGAAACTTTTTCCTCTGATGAGGCAAATCAAGAACAAGGGGGCACAATCTTAAAAATTAGAGCCAGGCCGTTCCGGAGTGAAATCAGGAAGCACTTTTTTTTTTACATACAGGGCAGTAGAAATTTGGAACTCTCTTTCCGGAAAGACTGAGGATGCTGGGGGGGGGTCATTTGAAATTTTCAAGACTGAGATTGGTAGCTTTTTGTTGGGTTAGGGTGTCAAGGGATAGGGAGCAAAGACGGGAAAATTGAGTTGAGGTCCTGATTGGCCATGATCTCATTGAATGGCAGAACAGGCTCGAGGAGCAGAATGGCCTCCTCCAGTATCCATGTTCCTGTCGACATTTCAAAATTGCTGCAGTGCTTTATTTATTTATTTTTCCAACGTACGCTATGAGCAAATATTCTTTTCCTCCTCTGCCTGGGCTGGGCTCTAACGGCCGCAGAGAAGACCTCTGGCAGCCTACGATCTAGGCGCCTTTCAGAGCCCGGTCGGTTCTGTTGTGCACTGGCTATTGAGGTGATGCATGAAAGGCCCACGGCAGGGGGAGAGTTATCCAAGGATCAAAATCTTCCCTATCTCCTTCTCCAAGAACAAAATAATGAATAAGCATCCAGCAGCCTAGCACATATGTGGAAGAGACTGCCATCGAAATGAGTTCATGCTGTCTCTTGGTTCCATTTCCTGTATCGAGGAGGTGGATAATTATCTGGTTCATGGCAGATGTTAGGAGAAGAACAGATTTAATAGAAAGAGAGAGCCCAGGATGTTCCCAAACACCTCACAGCACTTTTTGAAGTGTAGTCAATGGTGTAACGTAGGAAAAGCAGCAGCCAATTTGCGCACAGCAAGATCCCACACACTGCTGCGAGGTAAATAGGCAGATTATCTGTTCTAGTGACTCTGGTTGAGGGATAATTGTTGGCCAGGACACTGTGTTGGCTTAAGTTCTCCTACATTACAACAGTGACTACACTTCAAAAGTGCCTCATCGGCTGTAAAACGCCTCGTTGTGAAAGGCATCATAGAAAGCACATTCTTTCTCTCTTCTTCTTTCTTACTCTGTGGGGCAATGGTTGCAGTCCTGTTGGGGTCATGAGAATGTCCCTTGAGGAAAACAAGCAATCATGGGTGGAGATTTGGCAGATGCAATACAATATTGGAAAATGTGAGGTTATGCACTTTGGCAGGAAAAATCAGAGAGCAAGTTATTATCTTAATGGCGAGAAACTGGAAAGTACTGCAGTACAAAGGGATCTGGGGGTCCTAGTGCAAGAAAATCAAAAAGTTAGTATGCAGGTGCAGCAGGTGGTCAAGAAGGCCAATGGAATGTTGGCTTTTATTGCTAGGGGGATAGAATATAAAAACAGGGAGGTATTGCTGCAGTTATATAAGGTATTGGTGAGACCGTACCTGGAATACTGCATACAGTTTTGGTGTCCTTACTTAAGAAAAGACATACTTGCTCTCGAGGCAGTACAAAGAAGGTTCACTCGGTTAATCCTGGGGATGAGGGGGCGGACATATGAGGAGAGGTTGAGTAGATTGGGACTCTACTCATTGGAGTTCAGAAGAATGAGAGGCGATCTTATTGAAACATATAAGATTGTGAAGGGGCTTGATCGGGTGGATGCGGTGAGGATGTTCCCAAGGATGGGTGAAACTAGAACTAGGGGGCATAATCTTAGAATAAGGGGCTGCTCTTTCAAAACTGAGATGAGGGGAAACTTTTTCACTCAGAGGGTGGTAGGTCTGTGGAATTTGCTGCCCCAGGAAGCTGTGGAAGCTACATCATTGAATAAATTTAAAACAGAAATAGACAGTTTCCTAGAAGTAAAGGGAATTAGGGGTTATGGGGAGCGGGCAGGAAATTGGACATGAATTTAGATTTGAGGTTAGGATCAGATCAGCCATGATCTTATTGAATGGCGGAGCAGGCTCGAAGGGCCGATTGGCCTACTCCTGCTCCTATTTCTTATGTTCTTATGGTTGAACAATGTAGACTAATGCTGGGTTAATAGCCTAGAATTTTTGCTCAACTAGCTCTGGGAGCTGGGGCGGTTAGGGAGATGTAAGAGCAGGACTAGACTTTTTGGTGCTGCCATTTTCTTGTCCATGGTGGATCTGTCTCTTTAATCCCAATTCCCTGCCTTTACTCCATAATCCTCAATACCCAGGGCAAAAATTTGGCAGATGGAATATAAAGTGGGAAAATGTGAAGTCATCCACTTTGGGAGGAAAAATAAAAAAAGCAAAATATTATTTGAATGGAGAAATATTACAAAATGCTGCGGTACAGAGGGATCTGGGTGTCCTCGTACATGAAACACAAAAAGTCAACATACAGGTGCAGCAGGTAATCCGGAAGGCAAACGGAATATTGGCCTTTATTTCTAGGGGGATGGAGTATAAAAGCAGGGAAGTCATGCTACAGGGTGCTGGTGAGACCACACCTGGAGTTCTGGTGCCCTTATTTAAGGAAGGACATACTTACATTGGAGGCAGTTCAGAGAAGGTTCACTAGGTTGATTCCGGGTATGGAAGGGTTGTCCTGTGAGGAAAGATTGAACAGGTTGGGTCTATACTCATTGGAGTTTAGAAGAATGAGAGGAGATCTTATTGAAACATACAAGATTCTGAGGGGACTCGATAGGGTAGATGCTGAGAGGACGTTACCCCTCATGGGGGAGTCTAAAACTAGGGGGCAGAGTCTCAGAACAAGGGGTCGCCCGTTTAAGACGGAAATGAGGAGGAATTTCTTCTCCCAGAGGGTCGTGAATCTTTGGAATTCTTTACCCCAAAAAGCTGTGGAGGCTGAGTCATTGAATACATTCAAGGCTGAGCTCGACAAATTTTTGATCAGCGAGGGAGTCAAAGGATATGGGGAAAGGGCGGGAAAGTGGAGTTGAGGTAAAAATCAGATCAGCCGTGATCTCATTGAATGGCGGAGCAGGCTCGAGGGGCCGAATGGCCCACTCCTGCTCCTATCTCTTATGGTCTTATTATCTATCTCCATTTTGTACAGCTTCCATTGACTATGTACCAATGATCTTTTTAACCAATGCATTTCCCATTCTCATAAGCCTTTGTAGGAAGCCTTTTTTAATGCTTTTGCTTTTAACTAACTGGCCTGGGACAAATCTAAAACATTATGTCCCACTATCTTATTGGAAACTTGCCTGTCGTTATCACGTCATTTGAAGTGAGGCTATTTAATTTGATGTGATGGAAGGAATGTGTTTGATGGGGTCAGTGGCTGCCTCTCAATCCACAATTGTGCTTTACTTTAACGACTTCCATTAGCAAATTTGGGCATTTAAAGGATTCTGGACTGAAGCATACATCTGTCCCAGATATCAGGGTCACAGCAACACCATGAGGAACGGGGTGTGTGTTAGCTAAGATATTTATTTGCTCTTTACTTTCTATATTGTTTTAAATTGATGCTGTGATCGGGAAAGATGGAATTATGTCTGGTTCATGTAAGAAGAGGCAGTGCCCCATGATACTGTATTTCTCTTTCTTTTTCTCTTTTTTTCTCTCTCTCTCTCCCCTATTTTTCTCTCTCTCCTATTATTTTCTCTTTCTCTCTTTCTCTTTTCCTCTTTCTCTCTTTTTTCTCTCTTTCTCTCTTTCTCTCTTTTTCTTTTTTTCTCTCTCTTTTTTTCTCTCTCTCTCTCCCCTATTTTTCTCTCTCTCCTATTATTTTATCTCTCTTTCTCTCTTTCTCTCTTTCTCTCTCTCTCTTTTTCTTTTTTTCTCTTTCTCTCTTTCTCTCTTTCTCTCTCCTTTTTCTTTTTCTCTCTTTCTCTTTTTTCTTTTTCTCTCTCTCTTTTTTCTTTTTCTCTCTTTCTCTTTTTTTTCTTTTTCTCTCTTTCTCTCTCTTTTTTTCTCTTTCTCTTTTTCTCTCTCTTTCTCTTTTTCTTTTCTCTCTTTCTCTTTTTCTCTCTCTCTTTCTCTTTTGTTTTCTTTTTCTCTCTCTCTTTCTCTTTTTTGTTTTCTTTTTCTCTCTCTCTTTCTCTTTTGTTTTCTTTTTCTCTCTCTCTTTCTCTTTTGTTTTCTTTTTCTCTCTCTCTTTTGTTTTCTTTTTCTCTCTCTCTTTTGTTTTCTTTTTCTCTCTCTCTTTCTCTTTTTGTTTTCTTTTTCTCTCTCTCTCTTTCTCTTTTTTCTTTTTCTCTCTTTTTTCTTTTTCTCTCTCTCTTTCTCTTCTTTCTCTCTCTCTTTTCTTTTTCTTTTTCTCTCTCTCTTTCTCTCTTTTCTTTTTCTCTCTCTCTTTCTCTCTTTCTCTCTCTCTTTCTCTTCTTTTTCTCTTTCTCTCTCTCTTTCTCTTCTTTTTCTCTTTTTCTCCCTCTTTTTCTCTTTTTCTCCCTCTTTTTCTCTTTTTCTCTCTCTCTTTCTCTCTTTTTCTCTCTCTCTTTCTTTCTTTTTCTCTCTCTTTCTCTCTTTTTCTCTCTCTCTTTCTCTCTTTTCTTTTTCTCTCTCTCTTTCTCTCTTTTCTTTCTCTCTTCTTTTTTTCTCTCTTTTCTTTCTCTCTTCTTTTTTTCTCTCTCTCTTTTTCTCTCTCCTTTTTTTCTCTCTCTCTTTTTCTCTCTTCTCTCTTTCTCTCCTTTTTCTCTCTCTCTCTTTCTCTCTCTTCTTTTTCTCTCTCTCTCTTTCTCTCCTTTTTCTCTCTCTTTCTCTCTCTTCTTTTTCTCTCTCTCTCTTTCTCTCCTTTTTCTCTCTCTCTCTTTCTCTCTTCTTTTTCTCTCTCTCTCTTTCTCTCTTTTCTTTTTCTCTCTCTCTCTCTTTCTCTCTTTTCTTTTTCTCTCTCTCTCTCTTTCTCTCTTTTCTTTTTCTCTCTTTTCTCTGGAAAAAAAACCTGCATTGGTCTAAACAGATGAGTTTAAAAGCTCACTGCTCACTGCAATGGTTGCCATTTGGTTTAATATAGCATGTGTGTCATTTATAAATACGAAGATTTCTATCTGATTTTGATGGGTGTTCTGCTCTGCTGGTTAAGTGGTCTGCTAATCGTTACAAGTGTCTTGACTTTATTTGAAGCTGATGAGAGTTCTGATTATCTTTATTTAATGCAATGTGTGATGACCTCATTGGGGGGAAAACAGTCCTGGAGGACTCATTAGTGCCTGAGAGATTGGTGGTGTGGAGATAATATTGGTGATAGTCACTGCCTCATGTCGTTCAATCACTCTCTTATCTTTTCAACTCTGCCTGTTTATTTGATGTCTTCATACTTTTGGGGATCGAGCTTGACAATAATGCCAGCACTCGCTGAAAGAAAACCTCAGAGGCAGGAAAAAAGGTTTACATTAATTTTAGTCTGGTCCTTTTTATATGACCTCAGTTGGATGATATATTATGATAGGACACAGTGCTCATTGAAATACATTGTTGTTTACTTCTGTGCTTGGATTGGAAGCATCCATTTGGATCTTTTTATGTAATGCTCACTTTTTTTGTTTCAATGAACTCCATTAAAACAATAGACAAGTGATAGAAGCATAGAGAGAAAGAAAGACTTGCATTTATATAGTGCCTTTCAGGCCCTCAGGATGTCCCAAAGTGCTTCACAGCCAATGAAGTGTTGCAATACAGGGAAGCGGGGCAGCCAATTTATGCACAGCAAGATCCCACAAACGGTAATGAGATAATGACCAGATAATTTTTTTTTAAGTGACATAGGTTGAGGGATAAATATCGGCCCAGGACACAGGGGAGAACTCCCCCTGCTCTTCTTTTGAAATAGTGCCATGGGATCTTTGACATCCACCCGAGAGCTCCCAGTAGTTGTAAACAGGAACGCACTGCTACAATTAATTGTCAATTTGTCTGTCCTTCTGTGATGCTTTGTCTGATCTGATGTGTTTTTAATGATGTTCTCTTGCAATGTGTAATTGTGAGCAAAGGCTGTCCGTTAGCTTATGAGCTCATTTCACTTTGTAGAGTGAGCTAACAATGCAGTCAGCTGAGGGAAGGTCTCCAATTATAGTCCTGTTCAGCTCGCTCCAGAGGTAAGCAAAGCAGGTGGTCATCTGAGTACTGAGCTTACTGAGGATGTAATAGAGGGAGGAGATTGTCACACATAGGGTCTGATTTTCACTCCGAGCTGGGAACCCAGGGGTGGGTAGATATTTGCCTGGAAGTCAAGTGACTGCATCGCGATCGCAACTCAATTGGGGGTAACTTATTTTTGCTTCTGGGATTCCCACATGACAGCCAGTCAGATTGACCGGCTATCAGGAGGGATGGGAGCCGCGAATCGGAGAGGAGGGCGGGAGCGATCGGGGGCTGTGGAAGACACTGGGGTAGGGGGAAGGCTTGGAGAAGATCAGATCGGCAGTCGGATGGAGAGTGGGCGGTCGGGGCTCGGGGGGGGGGAGTTCGGCCGATTTGCGGGGGTCCTGTCGGCCAGGTGAGCTTGTTGGACCCGGATGAAGCACTCCTGCTCTGCCGGGCCCCAATAAAGGCCCTCACCTCACGGACCTGGCCCTTCTCATCTGCTTTCACTGGACCAGATTCAGAAGCGATGGGGAAACCCATGCAGGCGAGTTTAAATTAATTTCAGCTTCAGAATCCACAAAAATTAAATGCCTCGACTATTTCCATGAGGTAGATTGCCCCTTTTAACAATCTGCCCACCGGCACTGAGCGGGGACGAGACTTCTGGGTTTCTGTTGCTTGCTCACGCCCAAACACGCCTGCGTTAAACCAGGGTGTGTTGGAACCTGGGTGCGGTCCTGCTCCAAAAAGCTGTTCTCTTTACCTCCCACCTGCCCCCAATCCACCTGAGGTTAAAATTACAGCGACCGACAGAGTATTCCATGAATGTTGTACTTTGGGATCGAGGCGTCACCATTTGTCCCGTTTATAAAACAAGTTCATTGTTAGACAAAGGTCACGACAATTTTGGATGATTTTATAATCATCTGACCCTCCTTATTCTGTGATAAAGAAAGGACTTTCATCTATCTGAAGCAGTCCGTGCCCACATGCAGTAAGATCTGGACAACATCCAGGCTTGGGCTGATAAGTGGCAAGTAACATTTGTGCCCGGCAATGACCATCTCCAACAAAGGAGAGTTCAGCCACCCCCATGACATTCAACAGCATTACCATCGCCGAATCCCCCACCATCAACATCCTGGGTGTCACCATTGACCAGAAATTTAACTGGACCAGCCATATAAATACTGTGGCTACAAGAGCAGGTCAGAGGCTGGGTATTCTGCGGCGAGTCACTCACCTCCTGACTCCCCAAAGCCTTTCCACCATCTACAAGGCACAAGTCAGGAGTGTGATGGAATACTCTCCACTTGCCTGGATGAGTGCAGCTCCAACAACACTCAAGAAGCTCGACACCATCCAGGACAAAGCAGCCCGCTTGATTGGCACTCCATCCACCACCCTAAACATTCACTCCCTTCACCACCGTGGCTGCAGTGTGTACCATCCACAGGATGCACTGTAGCAACTCGCCAAGGCTTCTTCGACAGCACCTCCCAAACCCGCGACCTCTACCACCTAGAAGGACAAGGGCAGCAGGTGCATGGGAACAACACCACCTGCACGTTCCCCTCCAAGTCGCACACCATCCTGACTTGGAAATATATCGACCGTTCCTTCATCGTCGCTGGGTCAAAATCCTGGAACTCCCTTCCTAACAGCACTGTGGGAGAACCTTCACCACACGGACTGCAGCGGTTCAAGAAGGCGGCTCACCACCACCTTCTCAAGGGCAATTAGGGATGGGCAATAAATGTTGGCCTCGCCAGCGACGCCCACATCCCAAAGCACTTTACAGCCCATGAAGTACTTTTGAAGTGCAGTCACTGTTGTAATGTAGGAAACGTGGCAGCCAATTTGCGCACAGCAAGATCCCACAAACAGCAATGTGATAATGAGCGGATAATTTTTTTAGTGATGTTGGTTGAGACATAAATATTGGCCAGGATATCAGGGAGAACTTCCCTGCTCCTTTTTCAAATAATGCCTTGGGATCTTTTATGATGTGGAGATGCCGGTGATGGACTGGGGTGGACAAATGTAAGGAATCTTACAACACCAGGTTATAGTCCAACAGTTTTATTTGAAAATCACAAGCTTTCGGAGGCTGTCTCCTTCGTCAGGTGAGTGTGGGATTCCATGAAGGTACCGCTTATATAGTCAGAGAACAATGCCTGGTGATTACAGATAATCTTTCCAACTGCCCGTTGTCAAGGCAATCAAAGGAGTCGAATAGTGTTCAGACAGAGACGTTGCATACAGGACTACTGAATATACAAACGGTCTGAACTCAAAGAGAGAGAGAGAGAAACATCCGAAAGGAAGAGAAAGAGAGAGAATGACCAGTTGTACTAAAAAACAGATGACTTTTTTTCGCTGGTGGGGTTACAGCCACCAAGAGGGCAGATAAGGCCCCTGTTTAACATCACATTTGAAAGACAGCACCAGTCCTGACAGTGTAGCACTCCCTCATAGCACACTGGGATTTTATGCTGAAGTCTCTGGAGTAAGACTTGAACTCACAACCTTCTGACTCCGAGGTAAGTGTGCTCTCTCTCTCTCTCTCTCTCTCTCCGTCCCAGCAAAACTTCCCCCTTTTTTTTTACCATAAATGGTTAGAAGAGATTTACCAAAATGGTACCAGGGATGAGGGACTTCAGTTATGTGGAGAGACTGGAGAAGCTGGGATTGTTCTCCTTGGAGCAGAGAAGGTTAAGGGGAGATTTAATGGAGGTGCTCAAAATCATGAGGGATTTTGATAGAGTAGATAGGGAGAAAATGTTTCCAGTGGTGGGAGGGTCAGTAACCAGAGGACACAAATTCAAGATAATTGGCAAAAGAACCAGAGGGGGAGATGAGGAGAATTCTTTTTACGCAGCGAGTTGTTCTGATCTGGAACGCGCTGCCTGAAAGGGCGGTGGAAGCAGATTCAATAGTAACTTTCAAAAGGGAATTGGAGAAATACTAGAAAAGGAAAAATTTGCAGGGCAATGGGGAAAGAGCAGGAGGGAGTGGGACTAATTGGATAGCTCTTCCAAAGAGCCGGCAGAGGCGCGATGGGCCAAATGGCCTCCTTCTGTACTGTGAGAATCCATGATTTCTATTTGTCACAGCGGAAGAGCAGAGATCAACTTAACTCCCAAGATTGCCGACCAAGGGTATTAAGGGATATGGGCCAAAGGCAGGTATATGGAGTTAGATCACAGATCAGCCTTGATCTTATCAAACGGCGGAGCAGGCACGAGGGGCTGAATGGCCTGCTCCTGTTCCTAAAAACCTACATGAAGGTATCAATTTAAGCACTGGCTTTTACAATTCCAGGGCTCTGATCCCAAGTCCTCCTACTTGGTGGATTTTGAACTGATCTCGCTGAAAGCTCAGTGAGATCATTTCTCGCTGTTTATGCTGAAATATCGAGGGAGGATGCTCTTTGTATGCAGCATTGTTAAGATTTCCTTCCTGTGTTTCTCTCTCTTTTCCCCAGTTTTGAGATTGTGGTTTTATTTAATCGTTGTGTGCTGCTCGCTTACGGTAGTGCTCTCCACGCCTAATTTTTAATTCTAGCGCCTTTTCCCCCCCCCCTCACCTTGGGGCAAAACCACATCAAAGTCGGAGTTGCTTTCACTGGCGTCGTAGCCCTGGGATCTGGCCGAGTGCTCCAACCCACATGAAGAGGTGCTACATACAGTAACAAGATTCCAGATTCCTCTCACAGTCGGCAGCTTTCTCGACTATAATGAACGCTGGCTGGTTTTAAAGGGCCACCGATTGTTTCTGACCAGTACTGCACAGGCTCGTGTTTTGTATATCTCCATGTCCGCCTCTGTGTAGTAAATAAACTCGAGGACTTTACAGAAATGCATGCCCTTCCTTTCGTGTTTGTCACGACCTCCTGGACGTCCCAAAGCGTCTTACAGCCAATTTTCACCTCTGAAGTGTGGTCACTGTTGTGATGTAGGAAACGCAGCAGCCAATTTGCGCACAGCAAGACCCCACAAACAGCAATGTGATAATGACCAGATCGTCTGTTGGGTGAGGGATAAATATCGGCCAGGACATCGGGGAGAACTCCGCTGCTGTTCTTCGAGATAATGCCGTGGGATTTTTTTACACCCGCCTGAGAGGGTACATATCAGTTTAACGTCTCCTCCGAAAGACGGCACCTCCGCCAGTGCGGCACTCCCTCTGTACTGGGAGTGTCGGCCTAGATTTTGTGCTCGTGTCTCTGGAGTGGGATTTGAAGCCGCCAATCTTCCGACTCCGGGAAAACTCTACCTCAATAATCACAACTAATGCAATGTGTGTGTGTAATGTATTATTTATACAGCGCCATTAACGTAATAAAACGTCCCAGGATGCTTCACAGGAGCAATTATCAAACAAAATTTGGCAGCGAGCCACACAAGGAGATATTAGGACAGCTGACCAAAAGCCTGGTCAAAGAGGTAGGTTTTAAGGAGCGTCTTAAAGGAGGAGGGAGAGGTTTAGGGAGGGAATTCCCCAGCTTTGGACCTCGGCAGCTGAAGGCACGGCCGTCAATGATGGAACGATTAAAATAGGGGATGTGCAAGGCAATAATTGGAGTGCAGAGATGGTAGGGTTGTAGGAGAAGGTTAGTGATAAGGAGGTGAGGCAATATAAAATTATAATATACATTATTTTATATTGTAACGTGTACATAATTTAATGTTAACAAAATAAAAACTTTGCTCCGATTGTTGTATCTGAAGCCTTTTAGCAGCTGCCTGCTTCAGATTTGCTGTGTATTCTGGATATCGTCATCAACCCTTTGCAATTTGCCATGGTGGTTTATGTAACATTATCATCAAACTGCCTTCGTTACCCAAGGGAATGTGAGAATTACAATCATTCCCACCGCCCCCCCCCACAACTTTCAGAATCTGCCAACTGGAACTGCAGTCTGGCTGATTTTTAAACAGGCACTGTTTTAATTTGGAATCTGGGACACTGGCACATGTGAGCCCAGCTCCTGATGTTTAATAACTGCTAATTCCCCTTCCTCATCCCGCCCGGCAGAGTCTAGAGGCCTCCGAAACATGGGGAGGGGATAAGGGAGCTGGGTTTAGCTGTGTAAATACAGGGATGATGTGGAGATGCCGGTGATGGACTGGGGTGGACAAATGTAAGGAATCTTACAACACCAGGTTATAGTCCAACAGTTTTATTTGAAAATCACAAGCTTTCGGAGCTTTCCTCCTTCATCAGGTGTGTGAAGGGTTCCATAAAGGCACCGCATATATAGTCACAGGACAATGCCTGGTGATTACAGATAATCTTTCCAACTGCCTGTTATCACACCTCTGCATGGAATGGTGTTCAGACAGGGAATTATTTTTTGCCCCCCCCTGGTGGGGTTACATGTAGCGTGACATGAACCCAAGATCCCGGTTGAGGCCGTCCTCATGGGTGCGGAACTTGGCTATCAATTTCTGCTCGCCGATTTTGCGTTGTCGTGTGTCTCGAAGGCCGCCTTGGAGAACGCTTACCCGAAGATCGGAGGCTGAGTGTCCTTGACTGCTGAAGCGTCCCCCGACTGGGAACACTTCCCCTACAGACGGTTACCCGCAGATCCGACCAAAGAACACAACCACCAGCTCAACAAACTGATCAAGACCTTCGATCCAGACCTTCAAAGCATCCTAAGTGCTCTCATCCCACGTACTCCCCGTGTGGGAGACTTCTACTGCCTCCCTAAGATACACAAAGCCAACACACCCAGACGTCCTATTGTATCAGGCAACGGAACCCTGTGTGAGAACTTCTCTGGTGTTGTAAGATTCCTTACATAAATACAGGGAGGTAGCTCTGGAACTAGTACCAGAATTACTGGCACCAGTATGAAAGCACCTTTATAACTACTGGGCTTTTCGAGTAAGCAAATTCAAGAATGGGTTTGCCAATTCAATTAATTTCTGGCATCCAGTTTTCTTTTTATACCTCATGTCTCAGCCGAAAGACGGCACCTCCAACAGTGCAGCATTCCCTCCGAACTGCACTGAAGTGTCAGCCTAGATTATTTTTTTGCTCAAGTCTTTGAAGTGAGAGACCCCAAGGCAAGAGTGCTACCCACTGAGCCACAGCTGACAATTAAATGGATAGTTGTTTGAGAGCCAGCACAGGCGAGATGGGCCGAACGGCCACCTTTTGTGCTGTAAAATTCTTTTTTTATTTGTTCATGGGATGTGGGCGTCGTTGGCAAGGCTGGCATTTATTGCCCATCCCTAATTGCCCTTGAGAAGGTGGTGGTGAGCCGCCTTCTTGAACCACTGCAGTCCGTGTGGTGAAGGTTCTCCCACAGTGCTGTTAGGAAGGGAGTTCCAGGATTTTGACCCAGCGACGATGAAGGAACGGCCGATATATTTCCAAGTCGGGATGGTGTGTGACTTGGAGGGGAACGTGCAGGTGTTGTTCCCATGTACCTGCTGCCCTTGTCCTTCTAGGTGGTAGAGGTCGCGGGTTTGGGAGGCGCTGTCGAAGAAGCCTTGGCGAGTTGCTGCAGTGCATCCTGTGGATGGTACACACTGCAGCCACTGTGCGCCGGTGGTGAAGGGAGTGAATGTTTAGGGTGGTGGATGGGGCGCCAATCAAGCGGGCTGCTCTGTCCTGGATGGTGTCGAGCTCCTTGAGTGTTGTTGGAGCTGCACTCATCCAGGCAAGTGGAGAGTATTCCATCACACTCCTGACTTGTGCCTTGTTGATAGTGGAAAGGCTTTGGGGAGTCAGGAGGTGAGTCACTCGCTGCAGAATACCCAGCCTCTGACCTGCTCTTGTAGCCACCGTATTTATATGGCCGGTCCAGTTAAGTTTCTGGTTGAGTGAGTAATGTTGACCTGATGCGTACTATAGTCAAGTTCCCAATGAGCTGACTTTTCATCGACCCTTTTCATTTCCATGTCCAAAGGTCCTGCGTGTTTGCAGTTTAACAGAACGCAAAAAAACAAACTAGAAGATTGGTTCCCTTCGGTGAAACTGGTGCGTTGATTTAACTGATGTTCATGAAGCACGTGGATGGACACTCTGTGAGCATTAATCTTTGACAGACCGAGGACAAGTGCTTAAAATAGTCACGACCCATGCATCCTGGGATCGGTACCGAACTGCCGCAGGTGGACGAAACTGCTCATTACCCTCTTTAGCTGCAAATACTTGCGATTCAAGTGCAACTTGGAGAAGCTAATCATTAACATTATCAATTGACTGTTCAGCGTGGAACAGATGGATTGTATTTCGGGAGCTGTTTGATATCCAGCAGGGCAAATGACAGTGATCTGCTTGTGCCTCTCTCTCTCTCCTTTTTTGGAGGGAGAGAGATAAAGGCTTGCCATGGTGTTTTAAAATTAGAACTAGGCCGTTCAGGAGTGAAATCAGGAAGCACTTCTTCGCACAAAGGGGAGTAGAAATCTGGAAAACTCTTCCCTCTCCGTTTTTCTGTTGAGGTTGGCGATCAATTGGAAATTACAAAACTGATATTTTGGTTAGGAAGGTGAATGGTATGTTGGCCTTCATTGCAAGAGGATTTGAGTACAGGAGCAGGGATGTCTTACTGCAGTTGTACAGGGCCTTGGTGAGGCCACATCTGGAGTATTGTGTGCAGTTTTGGTCTCCTTATCTGAGGAAGGATGTCCTTGCCATGGAGGGAGTGCAATGAAGGTTTATCAGACTGATTCCTGGGATGGCAGGACTGACGTATGAGGAGAGATTGGGTCGACTAGGCCTATATTCACTAGAGTTTAGAAGAATGAGAGGTGATCTCATCGAAACGCATAAAATTCTAACAGGACGAGACAGACTAGATGCAGGGAGGATGTTCCCGATGGCTGGGGAGTCCCGAACCAGGGGTCACAGTCTCAGGATACGGGGTATGCCATTTAGAACCGAGATGAGGAGAAATTTCTTCGCTCTGAGGGTGGTGAACCTGTGGAATTCTCTACCACAGAAGGCAATGGAGGCCAAGTCATTCGATGTATTCAAGAAGGAGATCGATATATTTCTTAATGCGAAAGGGATATGGGGAAAAAGCGGGAACAGGGTACTGAGTTCGACGATCAGCCATGATCATTTTGAATGGCGGAGCAGGCCAGAAGGGCCGAATGGCCTACTCTTGCTCCTATTTTCTATGATACTTTATATAAAAGAAAAGCCATTCATATTTGCAGCAAGAGAGAATATTAATTGTAGTATGTCGACGAGTTTTTAATATTCTTGGCCTGTGACTTACTGCTTGGCTGATTTTTCTCTATCCTCCCCTCTGCTCACCACATTTTAAAAGTTAGAGTGTGAAATATTAGATGGGACAAACATAAGTGAGAGAAGAAGTATTAAGGGGATTAGCATCTTTGAAAGTGGATAAATCACCAGGGCCGGATGAAATGTATCCCAGGCTGTTAAAAGAAGCCAGGGAGGAAATAGCGGAGGCTTTAACAATCATTTTCCAAACTTCACTGGATACAGGCATAGTGCCGGAGGATTGTAGGACTGCTAACGTTGTACCGTTGTTTAAAAAGGGAGCGAAGGCTAGACCGAGTAATTACAGGCCAGTCAGCATAACCTCGGTGGTGGGTAAATTATTCAAATCAATTCTGGGGGCAGGATGAAAGGCACGGACTAATCAAGGACAGCCAGCACGGATTTGTTAAGGGGCGGTCATATCTGATTAACTTGATTGAATTTTTTTGAGGCGGTGACAAGGAGGGTCGATGAGGGTAGCGCAATTGATGTAGTCGACATGAATTTTAGCAAGGCTTTTGACAAGGTCCCACATGGCAGATTGGTCAAAAAAAGTAAAGGCCCACAGGATCCAAGGGAATGTGGCAAATTGGATCCAAAATTGGCTCAGTGGCAGGAAGCAAAGGGTAATGGTCGACGGGTGTTTTTGCGATGGGAAGGCTGTTTCCAGTGGGGTTCTGCAGGGCTCGGTGTTAGGTCCTTTGCCTTTTGTGGTATACGTTAATGATTTGGACTTAAACGTAGGGGGCATGATTAAGAAATTTGCGGATGACACAAAGATAGGCCGTGTGGTTGATTAGTGAGGAGGAAAGCTGTAGACTTCAAGAGTACTGCGTACAGTTCTGGTGCCCTTATTTAAGGAAGGACATACTTGCATTGGAGGCAGTTCAGAGAAGGTTCACTCGGTTGATTCCGGGTATGGAAGGGTTGTCTTATGAGGAAAGATTGCACAGATTGGGTCTATACTCATTGGAGTTTAGAAGAATGAGAGGAGACCTTATTGAAACATACAAAATTCTGAGGGGACTCGATAGGGTAGATGCTGAGAGGATGTTACCCCTCATGGGGGAATCTAAAACTAGGGGGCATAGTCTCAGAATAAGGGGTCGCCCGTTTAAGACGGAAATGGGGAGTGAGTTCCAAATTTCTACTACCTTTTCTGTGGGCGGGGCGGGGGGGGGATAAAAATGCTTCCTGATTTCCCTCCTGAACAGCCGAGCTCTAATTTTAAGATTATGTCCCCTCGTCCTTTTTAGCATTTTAATCAGTTCGCCCCGCAATCTTCAAAACTCAAGGGAATACACGCCAAGTCTATGCAACCTGGAGGTGCCGTCTTTCAGATGTGACGTTAAACCAAGGCCCATGGGTAAAAGATCCCATGGCACTCTTTCAAAGGAGAGCAGGGGAGTTCTCCCCGGTGTCCTGGGCCAATATTTATCCCTCAACCAACGTCACTAAAACAGATTATCTGGTCATTGATCTCATTGCTGTTAGTGGAACCTTGCTGTGCACAAATTGGCTGTCACATTTCTTACATTTACAACAGTTTTTGGATGTCCTGAAGTTGTGAAACGCACCAAATGAATAAAAGTACCTTCTTCTCATTCCGTTCTCTCTGCTCGTTCACTCTTTTTTTCTCTCCTCCTTTTTTCACTCTCCCTCTTTCTTTCTTTTCCTTCTTTCTCTCTCTTTCTCGCTTTCTCTCTCCCTCTTTTACTCTCTTTTTTCTCTCTCTCTCTTTTCTCTTTCTCTTTCTCTTTTTTTCTCTCTCTCTTTTCTCTTTCTCTTTCTCTCTCTCTCTTTCTCTCTCTCTTTTCTCTCTCTCTCTTTTCTCTTTTTTTTCTCTCTCTTTTCTCTTTTTTTTCTGTTTTTTTCTCTCTCTCTCTTTTTTTCTCTCTCTCTCTTTCTTTTTTTCTCTCATTTTCTTTCTCTCTCTCTCTCTTTCCTCTCTCTCCCTTCCTCCCCTCTCTTTTTCCTCTCTCTCCCTTCCTCCCTCTCTTTTTCCTCTCTCTCCCTTCCTCCCTCTCTTTTTCCTCTTTTTTTTTCTCTCTCTTTTACTCTCTCTCTTTTACTCTCTCTCTCTTTTTTCCTTTTTCTGTCTATCTCTCTTTTTTTAATCTTCCTTCATCTATGTATAAAACACAAAATTTAATATCAAGAAGTACCTCATTCTGAGCTTTGAAGGCAGAGTATGGCTGGTTATTGACACAGTCTGTCAGTGTCCTGTGGAGCAGCAGCTGGTAAATAGAAACGCTGAACTATATATTGCCACATCAGTCTGAGGCGGTTTATGCTGAAACTGCACAGAGCTCTGGTCAGACTGTACCTTCAGTACTCTGTCCAAGTCTCATCACCAAGACCCAAGGAGCTCCTTCAAGTGCTGTAGGTAAGTGGGGGATGTGTCCCTACAGGGAGAGAATGTTCAGAGCAGCCACACATACCTGTGTGGATTTCTCAATATCTTGGTTTTTTTTTTAATGTAGTGACAAATTTCGATGCATGTCGAACATCCAGCTGAAAAACAAAACTGCAGCAGCCTGTACAAGCCAGATGTTTGACTGCATGCTGTCAGCACAGAAGGAAACTTCCTGGAATTGGGAAGGCCAGGGTTTTTGTGTATCAGTAAGGGAAGAATGCTGGCAATTAGCTCCCTGGTTAATGACTTCTGTCTTAACGGACATTAAAACAACGACCAGTGTATGCCAGTCCAATTTCTGTGCCCTGCTGACACCTGAATCTGCATGTAATCCACTGGATTCTGATCCTAGGGTTTAATCTTTAGGAAACCAGCAATTTAATGCTGGATTAAAAATAATGTGTGTCTCTGTCTTGTGCTCAATTTTTCTCCCTTGCACTCATTCTCTTTTTTTGTGTCTCTCTCTGTCTGTGTGTGTGTCTCTCTCTCTCTCTCTCTGTGTCTGTCTCTAATTGAATTTGATTTTAAATTCGAGAGAGACGACTCCTTTTCCAGATCACTGCCTTTTAGTTCATGTTTTTTCAAACTTGGGGGTCCTTTCACCCTTCAGCCAGGAGTTTATTGAGTGAGCCATCATCGTTTTACACCCCGGACTGGACTCCGATCTGCTGGACATATGTATTTTCCTGATTTTCGTTTTTCAGCACTAAAGCAAGCATCATCTTTTTATGTAATAACCACCTGCAGCTATATAATGCATCAAGGCATACTATGCCGAAACGGGAATTGCTCATCGCGGGAATATTACTCGACAGCACTGCAGGAGTCACCGTCGGACGGGACTGTGGGTCTCGTGTGTTCTCGGCCTTTCTCCGACCCCGTGCTCCTGTATCGACAGGTTCCAGGGTGGCAGTCTCCCAAATTCCTATCCTCTCTGGATGCTTTTTCCAGCATCGATAGGGTCAATACGATGGCCAAGAAATTAAGAACGAGACGATGCTGTAAGTGACCTTTCAGGCCGCGCTGGTCTAATTGGGTCTGGTTGCCCTTTTATCGAGCACAGACTGCGGTCTGTGACGGTGCTGCCACGTGCCAGGCAGAGCAGGGCAGAATTCCGCACTGAACTACTCACAGTCTCGAAAAGGAACAAAACAGCTTTGTGCATTTGTTGACTTGAATGGGTTTTCAGTGAGATGTTTCTTATCTTCAGATATTTTGCTGTTGATGCAGGTGCCCTGATGGACAGTGTGACCATTATGAGACCATTATCCCCGCCCCCCCTCAGATTTACTATTGACAACACAGCCGACCTACATCTCATGTATTGACAATGTACGGTCTGGAGCTAATGGTTGGGGTTAGGCTTTGGGGTTAGGGTCAATGGCTAGCATTAAAATTCTGTTTGTTAATATTATTTATTGACAACAGCAGAAACCACTATTCTACGTCCGAAATTCTACTTTCTGAAATAATTCGCAGCTAAAGGCTTCCACGGAATCTCTGATTGATTGGGTCCTGTCACAAGTTTGCATTTTTGATCATTTTCCTGCAGGTTGGCCTGGCTGGCTAACACAAGCCTTTCCACCATCCACAAGGCACAAGTCAGGAGTGTGATGGAATACTCTCCACTTGCCTGGATGAGTGCAGCTCCAACAACACTCAAGAAGCTCGACACCATCCAGGACAAAGCAGCCCGCTTGATTGGCACCCCATCCACCACCCTAAACATTCACTCCCTTCACCACCAGCGCACAGTGCCTGCAGTGTGTACCGTCCACAGGATGCACTGTAGCAACTCGCCAAGGCTTCTTCGACAGCACCTCCCAAACCCGTGACCTCTACCACCTAGAAGGACAAGGGCAGCGGGCACATGGGAACAACACCACCTGCACGTTCCCCTCCAAGTCACACACCGTCCCGACTTGGAAATATATCGGCCGTTCCTTCATCGTCGCTGGGTCAAAATCCTGGAACTCCCTTCCTAACAGCACTGTGGGAGAACCGTCACCACACGGGCTGCAGCGGTTCAAGAAGGCGGCTCACCACCACCTTCTCGAGGGCAATTAGGGATGGGCAATAAATCCTGGCCTTGCCGACGACGCCCACATCCCATGAACGAATAATAAAAAAAAAATTATTGGGTTTAGGAATTATATAAAAGCTGGGTTCATCTGGGCTGCCTATTTATACCATGGTGACAGTTATAGCATCTCACCCTGAAACTCAGTTAGCCTTTGTGGTGACTGTAGAAGCCCACTGATTCTCTTTGGTCCATGTAAGGCTATCGAGATGGATGCCTTTTAAGCACACCTTAAAAAAAGGAAGCACGGACTCCCAGTGCTTCAGGTTTGCCCACAAGCTTGGGGACGGATTTCTCAGTGAACAACCAGAAATATTAGTTTGGTGACCGAGCTATTGACTGGGCACAGCTGTTAACGCTCTCATCTCTGAATCAAATAGTCTCGGACTGCAGCCCTGTTCCAGAGGCTTGAGTACAATCTAGGCTGACCCTCTTCAGTGCAGTCCTGAGGGAGTGCTGCATTGTCCGAGGTGCCGTCTTTCGGATGAGACGTTAAACTGAGGCCCCGCCTGCCCTCTCAGTCAGACTTGAAAGGTCCAATTACTACTATTTGTAGAAGAACATTGGAGATCTCTGTGTAATGGGCAGCATTCCTTAGCCAACGCAATCAAAAAAAAAATGGACTATCTGGTCATTCGTTTGCTATTTGTCGGACTTTGTGTGAAAATTGGCTGCTCCATTTTCAGTGACGACATCTCAAAATGGTTGTTCAGTTCTTTGGAATGCCCTGAGGATATGATGAGGACAATGTTCAGTTTTATACCATTTGAAGTGATTTTTGTTTTCCTTAAGCTTCAAGAAAGGAGCTTCAACCTTCGGTGTAGCACATTTTTGCATTGTTGGAGAATTGTGCGCATGTTTTACTTCAAGTGTGGTAAGACATGACATGTGCTTGGGAGGAAGAGGTGACTTTGGACCTCTGGTTCCCAAAGCTCTCCACCACTGGGGTTTTCCTCACCTCATGTCTGGGTCTGTTGTAGACTCACTGATGGAGATTGATTGCTATGATTAGTCAACAACTCCATTATCGTTGTCATGGGACTACCAGGATGGTAGAAGGCGAACTAGATGGACCTGTTTTTTTTCCGTCCAGCAATTCCTATGTTCCTAAGTGTAGTGAAAGCTACATGACTGGGCTTGTCTTGAGATGTTCAGTACAAACAAGTAACTGCAAATGCAGAAATTATACAGCAGGTCCGTCAGCATTGGATAAAGGGAAGGCGGTTAATGTCTTGGCCGTAGAAGTTCCATCAGATCCTGAGATTTTAACCTGTCTGTCCTCTCTTCTGATTCTGACAGACCTGCTGTATATTTCCAGTGTTCTCTGGTTGTAGTTTGGAGTGAATTTAGGCCATAGCACCATTTTGATGCTCAATATTGGGAAAGCAGGAGATGGAGTGCAGTCCTACAAGAGAACAACCTGGCCTTCCCACACCTTCACTCTAATTTTGGGTGGTTTGTGCAGATGGACGATCTCTCATGACGTTTTTTAGTGGCTTCAGAGACTTGCGGCAAGTTCCAAATGTTGACTTTCAATCTGCATTTCTCTTATCTTGTTGAAGCAAGCTGTGTTAGCAGAGGAATCTAATAAGAGGAGAGCAGGGAAGGATTTGTCTGATGTGAGGCATCGTTCCCTGTGTGAGGTCACTTGCTAAATGTAAATGTTATCTGTTGTGCACACATTTAACTCCATGTTTTGTTTTGCACTGATTAGTGGAAGTGCCCACAAAAGCATTCCTTCCAAGAATACAATAGCACATAAACAGAAAGTCCAAGCCTGGGAGCACTGCTCAGAGTGCGAGGATAGCCTGGCCTTATCACAACTTACCGTATCTAAATAGACACTAAGAGTTTCCTGTAAAATTCTGATTCAAGATTCTAGATAGTTTCTTTCTGCACATTTTGTGTTTTTGTTTACTTACCTACATGTTGGGTAGATGTGATAGGGTTTAATACCTCTCCATCTTGTTACTTTAATCCAAATCTCTGCTGCCCCATATCCTAACTCGCACCGAGTCCCGTTCACCCATCACCCCTGTGCTCGCTGACCTGCATTGGCTCCCGGTCCGGGAATGCCTAGTTTTTTAAAACTCTTATCCTTGATTTCAAATCCCTCCATGGCCTCACCATCTCCCTATTGCTGTAACCACCTACAACCCTCTGAAATCTCCGTGCTCTTCCAATTCTTACCTCTTGCGCATCCTCTATTTTCATCGCTCCACCCTTGGCGGCCCTAAGCTCTGGAATTCCCTCCCTAAACCTCTCCACCTCTCTCCCTCCCTCTCCTCCTTAAAACCTACCTCTTTGACCAAGCTTTTGGTCACCTGTCCTAATATCTCCTCATGTGGCTCGGTGTCAAATTTTGTTTGATAATCGCTTTGGGTGAAGCGCCTTGGGACATTTTACTACGTCAAAGGCGCTATATAAATGCAAGTTGTTGTTAATATTTGAATTCCAGCGTTTGCTCCACAAACACTGCATCTACGCTCATGGGCCCTTCTTCAAGTTGGGATGCATTACGCTCAGAGCTCCATCGGTTGTGTTCTGGTTAACTCCTTGTTGCCCAAACAATGGCTTCTAGTCATCCTATGAGAAACTCTCCAAGCCTCTGGACAAATATACTCCTGAAACACTAAGCAATTGTGGGCTATGTTTGCACCAAGGTCACCATCTCGACAATTGTATCTCGAGATTGCTGGTCTTATCATCAAGTGATCCTTTTTAAAGTGATTTTTGTGAGGCAAATTTCAATATCAAGAACTATGTCTTAATTATGAGGGACTTTGCTTTCTATTTTTGTGAAAATAATACATTCTGTCCTTTTTTGAACACCTTTTCTTCCCTCTTTGATGAAGAACAATTTGCATTGATATAGCGCCTTTCATGCCTCAAGAAGCCTTCGCAGCCGATGAATTGCTTCCGAGTGCAGTCACTGTTGTTCTGTAGCCAAACGCAGCAAGATCTGTTTTTGGAGATTTCTATTGAGGGACAAATGTTGGCCAGGACACTGGGGTTTTTCCCCCTGGTCGTCTTCAAAATTGTGCCGCGCGATCTTGTATATCCCAGGGCAGACGGAGCCTCGTTTTAACATCTCATCCGAAAGACGGCACCTCTGACTCGCTCAGTACTGCACTGGAGTGTCAGCCTGGATCACGTGCTCAAGTCTCTGAAGTAGGTCTTGAACCCACGACCTTCTGAATCGGAGACGAGAGTGCTACCCACTGAGCTAAGGTCGACGCTCCACAGGTTGCCTCGCAACGAATGCAGTCCGTGCCCAAGAGTGTGAACAGATGAACAGATGACTCGCTCTTGGGCCTGCGCCAACTCCCCTTGCCATTGGCCGTTAGGAGGCGCTCAAAGGTATTTCAGGATGATGTTGCTGTTGACATTATTTCTTCTACACCTCTGGCCTACCCTACTCCCTCCGTCACTCCCTAGGTGTACAGAGTGCATGATGCTCGCCCATCTCAAGATGCTTCAAACCTGAATTCGGCAGCTTGGCGCATTTTTTTAATATTCCTGTAAAGGGAGAGTATGAATCAATTATCTCAAGTGTCGGCATAACTATGATATTCATAGAATAGAATCACAGAGCACAGAAGGAGGCCATTCAGCCTATCGTGCCTGTTCTGGCTCTTTGAAAGAGCTATCCGATAAGTCCCACTCCCCCCTGCTCTTTCCCCAGAGCCCTGCAAATTTTTCCTTTTCAAATATTTATCCAATTCCCTTTTGAAAGTTACTATTGAATCTGCTTCCCTTTCAGGCAGTGAATTCCAGATCATCGTAACTCACAGTGTAATAAATGTCTCCTCATTTTCCCCCTCTGGTTCTCTTACCTTAAATCTGTGTCCTCTGGTTACTGACCCTTCTGCCAGTGGGATCTGTATCTCGCTATCCACTCCAATCAAAACCCCCTCATAGTTTTGAACACCTCGATTAAATCTCCCCTTAACCTTCTCTGTTCCATAGTTGTGCGGGAATAATTTTCATTATTAAGTTTGTTGCTATGGCAGTACTTTGATATATAAGCTATACCCCTGTTTTTTGGTGCTGTGCATGAATGACCCAATATGACCTGCTGTCCCAATGCCAAATGGGGACCATGCAAGCAGTAAGGAATCGATAGAATGTCTGGTGGATGCTAAACTTGTGTGTTTCAAAGGAACGGTTTCAGGGTAACTTGAGGAGCAGGATTCCCGTCTTAGTGGAAATTTTCAGGCAGCCAAAGATTAAGGGGTGAGCTAATTGAGGCCTTTAAGATGATTAAAGGATTTGATGGGGTAGATAGTGAGAAACTATTTCCTCTGGTGGGGGGAGTCCAGAACAAGGGGGAATAACCTTAAAATTAGAGCCAGGCCGTTCAGGGGTGATGTCGGGAAGCACTTCTTCACACAAAGGGGAGTGGGAATCTGGAACTCTCTCTCACCCAAATAGGTGTTGAGGCTGGGGGTCAATTGAAAATTTCAAAACTGAGCTTGATAAGATTTTTGTTAGGTAAGGGGATTAAGGGTTACAGAACCAAGGCGGGTAAATTGAGTTAAGATACAGATTGGCCATGATCTAAATGAATGAATGGCAGAATAGGCTCGAGGGGCTGAATGGCCTCCTAAGTTCTAAACATATATTTATCGGGTCCTTTTAACTTCAATTTCACATTAACGCCCATTATGCGGGACAATTTAATAATGATTGATAATCAGGAACAGAGCTGTGCAGGAGAACTGATGGATCAGTCTGAAAGATAAAATTACAAGTGGCATCCTTCAGATAGTCAGTTCACCTGAGTTCCCCTGTCGATTTATTATAATTCTTGTTAACATGTGACACTCCTCTTTTTTTCTTTAACATCTCTTAATTCTAGGCTGACAGTCCAGTGCACTACTAAGGGAGTGCTGCACTGTCGGAGGTGCCGTCTTTCTGATAAGACGTTAAACAGAGGCCCTGTCTGCCCTCTCGGGTGACTGTAAAAAATCCCATGGCACTTTTTTGAAGAAGAGCAGGGGGGTTCTCCCCGGTGTCCTGGGCCAATATTTATCCCTCAACTAACATCACTAAAACAGATTACCTGGTCATGTATCTCATTGCTGTTTGTGGGTGCTTGCTGTGTGCACCATTCTAGACCCCACGATAATTGGAAGTGGTTGATTTCTATCTATAGTGACCCAGAAAAGACATACTTGCTCTCGAGGCAGTACAAAGAAGGTTCACTCGGCTAATCCTGGGGATGAGGGGGTGGACATATGAGGAGAGGTTGAGTAGATTGGGACTCTACTCCATTGGAGTTCAGAAGAATGAGAGGCGATCTTATTGAGACATTTAAGATTGTGAAGGGGCTTGATCGGGTGGATGCGGTAAGGATGTTCCCAAGGATGGGTGAAACTAGAACTAGGGGGCATAATCTTAGAATAAGGGGCTGCTCTTTCAAAACTGAGATGAGGAGAAACTTCTTCACTCAGAGGGTGGTAGGTCTGTGGAATTTGCTGCCCCAGGAAGCTGTGGAAGCTACATCATGAAATAAATTTAAAACAGAAATACAGTTTCCTAGAAGTAAAGGGAATTAGGGGTTACGGGGAGCGGGCAGGAAATTGGACATGAATTTAGATTTGAGGTTAGGATCAGATCAGCCATGATCTTATTGAATGGCGGAGCAGGCTCGAGGGGCCGATTGGCCTACTCCTGCTCCTATTTCTTATGTTCTTATCCCTTCATAATTTTAAACGCCATTATCAAATCACCCTCCAATCGTCTCTGGTCTAAAAAAAAAACCAGGTCCAATTTTTCAAGTCTTTCTTTGTATTTGTACTTCTTCCTGCCACGCAGCATCCTAGTGAATATCCACTGTCCCTCAGTATCCTTCCTATGGTTTGAAATGCAAAACTGCAATTAACTGCACTGTGGTTGATTCTTAATTGCCCTCTGAAATGGCCTAGCAAGCCACTCAGTTGTAAAATCTCGCTCAAGAAGGCGGCTCACCACCACCTTCTCAAGGGCAATTAGGGATGGGCAATAAATGCCGGCCTTGCCAGCGACGCCCACATCCCGTGAATGAATAAATCTCCTGATGGACTGCATTAGTAGAACTAGCTGTAGGGTTGTCCCTAAGCAAGCAATTGATTTTGTACGTCTGATGTTTCAGAGCAGCTGACGAGAGTGAGAGGTTAATTGTTTCTGACGAGGTTATTGCACTGTAATAATTAAATGGATGATTATTGATGAGCTGCGAGAGTCGACTTCATTTACATGATTCGAAATGGGAGGGATGGGGATTGAAAATGATTGTATTGAAAAATGTGTTTTGTGCAATGAAAGAAACGTATTATTAATCGCCTGGATCTCTCTCCGCCTCCCTCTATCCCAAGCGTAAGGAATCTTACAACACCGGGTTATAGTCCAACAGTTTTATTTGAAAATCACAAGCTTTTGGAGGCTGTCTCCTGGACCCCCTGGGCCCGCTCCACCACCCACAGGGCCTTGACCGATCCGAACTCAGCTTCATGTCCAATTTCCTGCCCCCTAATTCCCTTTACTTCTAGGAAACTGTATTTCTGTTTTAAATTTATTTAATGATGTAGCTCCCACAGCTTCCTGGGGCAGCAAATTCCACAGACCTACTACCCTCTGAGTGAAGAAGTTTCTCCTCATCTCAGTTTTGAAAGGGCAGCCCCTTATTCTAAGATTATGCCCCCTAGTTCCTTACATTTGTCCACCCCAGTCCATCACCGGCATCTCCACATCATGGCTACTATCCCAAGTGTGCAGTGAAGAACATTTTTAAGAGCGTTTAATTTTTTGCACATGGTAACATGTCTGCTCACTGTCTCTGATTTAGAAGACAATTAAGATGTATCTCGACCTGGATTTTTTCAATATTAAACGTAACTGTGTGTTTAAATGGGTTTTTAATTGTCTTCTCCTTTTGAGCTAATAAAATCTTATTGAGGTTGGCTGTTCCGTGGATTTAGCCTCAGCCAATTCAGATCATTTGTGAAGCCATCAATTAGTGTGTTTTTATATATTTAAAAAAAAAATCCCCACTATCGTACACTTTATCTTGCATCTTTATGCAGAACTGTCCCTGATCAATGCCAGGCTAATTTAATCAGGATCAGTGCGGCATTGCTGCATCAGGCAAAGTTTAAACTAATCATGGTGGCTTGGTCGGGAGCCCTCTCACATCTGCTGTCAGAAGATCGTGGGTTCGAGCCCCACTCCAGAGACTTGAGCACAAAATCCAGTGCAGTACCGAGGGAACGCTGCACTGTCTGAGGTGCCGTCTTTCGGATGAGATGTTAAACCGAGGCCCTGTCTAGCCCCTCAGATGGATGTACAAGATCGTATGGTACTAGTCAAAGATTAGACCAGGGCAGATCTCTTGGAGTACTGGCCAACATTTATCCCTCCAAAAACAGATCTTGCTATGTTTTGCTACAGAACAACAGTGACTGCACTCAGAAGCAACTCATTTGGCTGTAAGGTGCTTCTGGGACATCCCGAGGCATGGAAGGCGCTATATCAATGCAATTTGTTCCTCTTTTAAAGGGAACAACATGTTTTCAAAGGACAGAATGTATTACTTCCACAAAAATAGCAAGCAAAGTGTCTCATAAATAAGATATACACTGTCAGTTTCTAGATATTGAAATTTGGCCTCGCAAAATCACTGTAAAGGGTTATTTTATGTCAAGTTTGCTTATCTTCCAGTTGTGGAGAAGGAGGCCTTGTTACAACCCTTCCCACCCCCCCCACCACAATCTCCTAGTGTTTTCAGGTGTGTGTTTGTCCAGAGGCTCAGAGTTTCTCACAAGATGACTAGAAATCTTTGTTCGGGCCACAGGGAGTCGACCAGAACGCAACCAAGGCATTGCAACCAGAATTCTGGAAAGGCTCTTTCTGACCAAGCTTTGTCCCCCCACACCCATAACTAAAGATGTTATAGAAATACAAGGTGTGAAGCTAGTTCATTTGGGGACGAGGGGCATATAGGGAGCTTTCAATAGATAAAACTCATAAAATAACACATCTGCTCCGATAACCAATTAAACACGGGGAAGACCAAAGCCTTTGTCTTTGGCTTCAGCCACAAATTCCACTCCACTGTCTCAGGCTGGGCCAGACTGTTCACAACCTCAGCGTCCTGTATGACCCTGAGCTGAGCTTCTGACCCCATATCCACTCCATCACCAAGACCTCCTAATTCCACTTCCGTAATATCGCCCGTCTCCGCCCCTGCCTCAGCTCATCTGCTTTTGTTACGTCCCAGTCTCGACTATTCCAATGCTCTCCTGGCCGGCCTCCCATCTTCCACCCTCCATAAACTTGAGCTCATCCAAAACTCTGCCGCCCGTATCCGAACTCGTGCCAAGTCCCGTTCTCCCATCACCCCCTGTGCTCACCGATCTACATTGGCTCCTTGTATATTATATTCGGCGGTCCTGTAGGTAACACCTCTCTGTCTGAACACTTTGATTGCCTTGACAACGGGCAGTTGGAAAGATTATCTGTAATCACCAGGCATTGTTCTCTGACTATATATGCGGTACCTTTCATGGAATCCCACACTCACCTGACGAAGAAGAAAGCCTCCGAAAGCTTGTGATTTTCAAATAAAACTGTTGGACTATAACCCGGTGTTGTAAGATTGTTTACATTTGTCAACCCCAGTCCATCACCGGCATCTCCACATCTTGGATCCTGTTCCACCGATACCTTGCTTTTAAAAAAAATTCTCATCCTTGTTTTCAAATCCCTCCATGGTCTCTCGCCCCTCCCTATCTCTGTAACCTCCTCCAGCCCGACAACCCTCAGATCTCTGCGCTCCTCCAACTGTGGACTTGTGCATTCCCCCCACTCCCTTTGCCCCACTGTTGGCGGCCATGCCTTCAGCTGCCTAGGCCCTAAGCTCTGGAACCCCCTCCCTAAACCTCTCCATCCCCCTCTCCTTTTTAAGACACTCCTTAAAAGCTATGTCTTTGACCACGCTTTCAGTGACTTGTCCCAATATGCCCTCCTTTGGCTCAGTGTCAATTACTTTCTAAATGGTAAAAAGTTAAAACCAGTGGATGTCCAAAGGGACTTAGGGGTTCAGGTACATAGATCATTGAAGTGTCATGAACAGGTGCAGAAAATAATCAAGAAGGCTAATGGAATGCTGGCCTTTATATCTAGAGGACTGGAGTACAAGGGGGCAGAAGTTATGCTGCAGCTATACAAAACCCTAGTTAGACCGCACCTGGAGTACTGTGAGCAGTTCTGGGCACCGCACTTTCGGAAGGAGATATTGGCCTTGGAGGGAGTGCAGCATAGGTTTACTGGAATGATACCAGGACTTCAAGGGTTAAGTTACGAGGAGAGATTACACAATTGGAGCTTCGAAGGTTAAGGGGTGATCTGATCGAAGTTTATAAGATATTAAGGGGAACAGATAGGGTGGATAGAGAGAAACTATTTCCGCTGGTTGAGGATTCTAGGAGTAGGGGGCACAGTCTAAAAATTAGAGCCAGACCTTTCAGGAGCGAGATTAGAAAACATTTCTGCACACAAAGGGTGGTAGAAGTTTGGAACTCTCTTCCGCAAACGGCAATTGATACTAGCTCAATTGCTAAATTTAAATCTGAGATAGATAGCTTTTTGGCAACCAAAGGTATTAAGGGATATGGGCCAAAGGCAGGTATATGGAGTTAGATCACAGATCAGCCATGATCTTATCAAATGGCGGAGCAGGCACGAGGGGCCGAACGGCCTACTCCTGTTCCTAATTATTTTCTCCAAGTTCCTGTGAAGCGACTTGGGAAGTTGTCCTCTGTAAAAGGCGTGATATAAATTTAAGTCGTCGATGCATAACCAATAATGGGACCAGTTTCACACTGTGCTGTACAGGATTCAGATTTCACTGCGCAAAGAACAAGGCGGATCCTGTATCGTTGGGTCGACTTTCCTTCTGACTACAGGGAGAAGCTCCCAAGTGACTTGCTTTTGTTCGGGCACCTCCGGTCTCACTTACATCAGACCAGCAAGGTCCATTCAGTGTGCAACCCTTCAGGATTAACTCCCAGCCCCACGGTATCTGTTACCAGTGGGGTAGCTTGGGGGTATGAATGGATTTTACATAGCACACTGCGAGCACAATGGTTCGAGAGAGGGACGGGCATGGCCTGTCATACCGACCAGACAACAACTGTCAAGTAGCGCCTTGTCGTTGGAGAGTCAGCTGGTAATCAGAACACTTTAATTTGGGAGAGGTTGGGTTCTGTGTGGGTGGCTCGATTTTCACTTTGCTGGAAGGCAGATGTGGTTTCAATGAAAGATTCACATCGAGCAGTTTCTAAGTGGCTCTTGTGCAAACTCCTGGGAACTGACTCTGCGGTTTTGGTGTGGCTGTCCCATTTCATTCTGTGTTGTTAAATTTGTAGCCTGTTTGCACTGACATGACACCTATCGACAGCAGAGGCAAGAAGGTGAGCGAGCGTTTATCGAATTCACAGCGACTATTAATGTTTCCTGACTCTCTTTATATTAGATAATTATTGACATTGAAATGTGCATGCAACTGCTGTAAAGGTTAAGAGTCTTATTTGTTAAAAGGTCTGGATCCATTTTTAAAATGTAATTTTTTATTAAATTCTCCATTAGCTACTGGGAATTTCGACGAAACACTGGGCAAGGCTGTCGCATTGGGGGATTGTGTGGCTTTTATGTTGCGTTGATCAGAGAAGAGCAAGGATTAGTGTATTTAACAGATACAGAGCAAGCATTTTAATGAGAGCTCGTATGAAGTTGCTCACAGCTCGAAGTTTGAGATCTGATCACAGTTGTGATGTCTAACTCCTAACCTGCCCTAAATATTTTTAAGGCTGTGCGTCAAGTAAATAATTAACTTGCGTTTACATTGTGCTTTTCGTGTCCCAAAGCATTAAGTACTTTTTTTTGAAGTGTAGTCACTGTTGTAATGTAGGAAATGTGGCAGCCAATTTGCGCACAGCAAGATCCCACAAACCGCAATGAGATAACGACCCGTTTTAGTGATGTTGGTTGAGGGATAAATATTGGCCAGGACACCGGGGAGAACTCAAATAGTACCATGGGATCTTTTACATCCACCTCAGAGGGCAGACGGGGCCTCTGTTTAACATCTCACCCGAAAGACGGCCCCTCCGACAGTGCAGCACTCCCTCCAGTACAGTGTCAGCCGAGATTACGTGCTCAAGTCTCTGGAGTGGGGCTTGAGCCCATGACATTCTGATGCAGAGGCGAGAATCCTCCAACTGAGTCGTTGCTGCCACCTGTAAGTTGAATAGATACGTGTAAACATTTGAAGTCAGGGGACAATTCCACCTACCAGCGAGTTTCCAGGTAAGAGGGGACCCAGCATCGGTTCGTTGCCTGGCTTTTTCAAAAAAGAAATAATTTTATATCTGTACCAAAGTGATATGTGGAGTGTGACTGATAGGAGCTAGATACAAATGCCTGAATATCTTGTGACAAAGTTGTGACAAATCTTGGACTGGTGGTGTGTGTCGCAAAGCAATTCTCATACCTCAACATAGGTTCGATACTGCAGTGGTGAGTCATTGCACTTTTAAAAGCTGCTGCCTGAACCTTTTCCCAGTGGTAAATTTGTAAAGTGAGGGGCTTCGTAAACAATTGAAACATAACTAGCGAGATTATTGCTGCAGAGTTTTTTTTAATTAATCGTTCATGGGATGTGGCCGTCTCCCTAATTGCCCCCTTGAGAAGGTGGTGGTGAGCCGCCTTCTTGAACCGCTGCAGTCCGTGTGGTGAAGGTTCTCCCACAGTGCTGTTAGGAAGGGAGTTCCAGGATTTTGACCCAGCGACGATGAAGGAACGGCCGATATATTTCCGTGTCGGGATGGTGTGTGACTTGGAGGGGAACGTGCAGGTGGTGGTGTTCCCATGTGCCTGCTGCCCTGTTGAGTTCCTTGGGTCAGTTCTATATACCTCTATCACCAAATGTAATTGGTGTTCCCATCCAAACTCCTGCTGCCCCCGTTTCCTAAGTCCCATTCACCCATCACCCCCTGTGCTCGCTGACCTACATTGGCTCCCAGTCCGGCAATGCCTCTTTTTTTTTTAGAAAAAATTCTCATCCTCATGTTCAAATCCCTCCATGGCCCTCGCCCCCTCCCTATTTATTTCGATAACCTCCTCCAGCTCTACAATCCTCCGAGATCTCTGCGCTCCTCCAACTCTGACCTCTTGTGCATCCCCCATCTCCTTCGCCCCACTGTTGGCGGCCATGCCTTCTGCCATCTAGGCCCTAAGCTCTGGAATTCTCTCCCTCCCCCTTTTTAAGATGCTCCTTAAAACCCTACCTCTTTGGCCAATCGTTTGGTCACCTGTCCTAATATCTCCTTATGCTGCTCGGTGTTAAATTTTAGTCTGATAGTCGCTCCTGTGGAACGCCTTGGGGCGTTTTACGACATTCAAGGTGCTATATAAATGCAAGTTGTTGTTGCATTCAAAATGAGTGCTTCCAGGAATTACCAATTGAGACCTCTGCATCTATGATTTAACGGTCTTCATACAGAAAACACATAGGAACAGGAGTAGGCCATTCAGCCCCTCGTGCCTGCTCCGCCATTTGATAAGATCATGGCTGATCTGTGATCTAACTCCATATACCTGCCTTTGGCCCATATCCCTTAATACCTTTGGTTGCCATAAAGCTATCTATCTCAAATTTAAATTTGGCAATTGAGCTAGTATCAATTGCCGTTTGCGGAAGAGAGTTCCAAACTTCTACCACCCTTTGTGTGTAGAAATGTTTTCTAATCTCACTCCTGAAAGGTCTGGCTCTAATTTTTAGACTGTGCCCCCTACTCCTAGAATCCCCAACCAGCGGAAATAGTTTCTCTCTATCCACCCTATCCGTTCCCCTTAATATCTTATAAACTTCGATCAGATCACCCCTTAACCTTCGAAACTCCAGAGAATACAACCCCAATTTGTGTAATCTCTCCTCGTAACTTAACCCTTGAAGTCCGGGTATCATTCTAGTAAACCTACGCTGCGCTCCCTCCAAGGCCAATATGTCCTTCCGAAGGTGCGGTGCCCAGAACTGCTCACAGTACTCCAGGTGCGGTCATTATTCCTTCTGCTGTAATGCAAGGCTAGAATCCAAGCCAATCTGTTCGATTTTTCTTCATGTTAAAACTGCTCTAAGCCGAGACCTAATACCTTTCTTATCCTGACATTTTCTTGTGGGAGTACCTGGCTCTCTGCTGTACCTGGGGATGCAATTCTGATTTTGATGACTACACCTCAAATGTAGAGAGAGAGCCAGACTCTCAACCTCTCCATCGTCGCTGACTGACCTTCGAGGTACTACCCTGCGATCCGCCAAGTGTTTTTTTTTACCTTGAAAAGGTTGCAAAGTTCACCACTTTTTTTTCTCTAAAGTTAAACTGCTGAATCCATATTAAAGAGGGGCAGCTGCCTCCCATGCGCACTGCACTTCAATGTGCTGCGCCTATCGAGAATCGTACAGGAAGATCTCTTTTTTTAGCTCGGCCTTGGTGCTGAGCCATGGCGCAGTGGGTAGCACTCTCTCACCTCCCTGAGGGCCACGAAGGTTGTGGGGTTCAGCTTTCCACTCCAAGGACCTGATCATATAATCTAGGCTGACACGGGAGTGTTGAGACATTAAACCAAGGCCCTGTCTGGCCCTGTCCTCTTAAATGGATGTGAAAGATCCCACGGCTACTATTTTGAAGACGTCCAGGTGAGTTCTCCCCGGTGTCCTGGCCAATATTTATCCCTTAACCAACATCACTTTAAAAAAAACCCACATTATCTAGTCATTTAATCTCATTGTTTGTGGGATCTTGCTGTGCACAAATTGGCTGCTGTGTTTCCCACATTACAACAGTGACTACACTTCAAGAGTACTTCATTGGCTATTAAGCGCTTTGGGATGTCCTGAGGTCATGAAAGGTGCTATATAAACGCAAGTCATTTACCTTGACGCTCTACTGCCATTTCTGGGGTGATGTTACAAGAGGTGGTTTTAAAGCTCCAGCACAGCGTGGGTTAAACTTCTGTTCTCTTTCTTCTTGGTGTGTGTTCAGCCCCGTTGTTAAAACCTGTTTTTCGATTATAAAAGATTCATGTGTTGGGAGTTACCTTGAGGTAGTTGCTTTGTGCTTGGCTAATCTTGTGTTGATATCAGTGAAGCAATCAACTGGGAGGGGTGAGACTCTCTCTGTAATCGACTGAGTGACACACTGGGGAGCCTGAAGGGTGGGGAATTGAACGTTGCCAGTTGGATAGGTTTTGCATGTTTCATTATCACTGGTCAGAAGTTCTGTAATATCCTCAGCTTTACACCAAGGCCCCGAAATATCCAACCAAGCAGAGGCTCACTGCATTGAGCTCAAAATTGTGGGGGCACTCCTGGTCGCATACAGCCAAAATGCAGACGATTGGGAAATTTACCCCGCCAGTGACGCCTGGATACTGCTCGCTGCTGTAAGTGACTGGAATTGAATTTACGCACATAATTTGTAACTATCCTCTGCTCACTGCAATTTGAGGGAGAAATCGTCCTGCTTTTATCAGGAGACGTAAACACCCTACTTTGATCATGGATTCTGTTTGCTGTAGTTTGTAGAGGCTCTGTTTAAATAGACTCGAGACATTTTTTTTTCAAAAAATATACTTTATTCATAAAATTTGTCGCAAAAAACATGCAATACAGTTGTCATATCTAGACTTTCTACTGTAGTGCACTCTGCTGGGTAAGTAGACTGTTTGCTGCGAGTTTTGCCATAAGTCCCACTCCACCTTTAGCTCATTCGCTGACGCAGTGGTGTCAATGGACACTCTGCGTAATCACATATAGAAATAGGATAAAATCCTTTTTATAATGTGAAGTTTGTCAGACGCAGTCAATCCTTTACCGATGAACAGAACGGGTTATCATCACCGAATGCTATGTCCTTTTCAATAATTATGTAAAAGCTGCCTTTGGCCAATAAAGAACGGGTATTGTCAATACTGGGCATTTTTACATGAAATTCTGCACTCGCAGTAAACGATAGATTTTTCAGTTGTTAATAGCTGAGCATTTGGACTCGTCTAGTGTCGGCATTGGCTCAGTATTAGCACGCTTGCCTCTGAGTCAGAAGATTGTGTGCTCGTGGTCCCACTCCAGAGACTTGAACACATAATCCAGGCTGACACTCCCAGTGTATTACTGAGGCCCATATCCCAAGAACGAACAAAAATAAGTAAATCTGACTGCTTTAATGGTACAATACAGAAACGGAGGGAAGTGGCGTTTGATTGCACTCCTGACCATCTCCCCCGGCCACACCAAGAAGGCAGTCTCGCTACTTTCTAAACCTATCTGGAGTTGATTTGAATATTTGTTCGGTGAGACCGCACCTGGAATACTGCATACAGTTTTGGTCTCCATACTTAAGAAAAGACATACTTGCTCTCGAGGCAGTACAGAGAAGGTTCACTCGGTTAATCCCGGGGATGAGGGGGTGGACATATGAGGAGAGGTTGGGTAGATTGGGACTCGACTCATTGGAGTTCAGAAGAATGAGAGGCGATCTTATTGAAACATATAAGATTGTGAAGGGGCTTGATCGGGTGGATGCGGTAAGGATGTTCCCAAGGATGGGTGAAACTAGAACTAGGGGGCATAATCTTAGAATAAGGCCATTTAGCCCCTCAAGCCTGTTCCGCCATTGAACGAGATCATGGCTGATCTGTGACCGAACTGCAAAACCCGTCTTAGCCCCATATCCCTTTTGGTTAACAAAAATCTATTTTATTATTCGTTCATGGGATGTGGGCGTCACTGGCAAGGCCGGCATTTACTGCCCATCCCTAATTGCCCCTTGAGAAGGTGGTGGTGAGCTGCCTTCTTGAACCGCTGCAGTCCGTGTGGTGAAGGTTCTCCCACAGTGCTGTTAGGAAGGGAGTTCCAGGATTTTGACCCAGCGACGATGAAGGAACGGCCGATATATTTCCAAGTCGGGATGGTGTGTGACTTGGAGGGGAACGTGCAGGTGGTGTTGTTCCCATGCGCCTGCTGCCCTTGTCCTTCTAGGTGGTAGAGGTCGCGGGTTTGGGAGGTGCTGTCGAAGAAGCCTTGGCGAGTTGCTGCAGTGCATCCTGTGGATGGTACGCACTGCAGCCACAGTGCGCCGGTGGTGAAGGGAGTGAATGTTTAGGGTGGTGGATGGGGTGCCAATCAAGCGGGCTGCTTTGTCCTGGATGGTGTTGAGCTTCTTGAGTGTTGTTGGAGCTGCACTCATCCAAGCAAGTGGAGAGTATTCCATCACACTCCTGACTTGTGCCTTGTAGATGGTGGAAAGGCTTTGGGGAGTCAGGAGGTGAGTCACTCGCCACAGAATACCCAGCCTCTGACCTGCTCTCGTAGCCACAGTATTTATATGGCTGGTCCAGTTAAGTTTCTGGTCAATGGTGACCTCCAGGATGTTGATGGTGGGGGATTCGGCGATGGTAATGCCGTTGAATGTCAAGGGGAGGTGGTGAGATGGTCATTGTCTGGCACGAATGTTACTTGCCACTTATCAGCCCAAGCCTGGATGTTGTCCAGGTCTTTCTGCATGCAGGCACGGACTGCTTCATTATCTGAGGGGTTGCAAATGGAACTGAACACTGTGCAATCATCAGCGAACATCCCCATTTCTGACCTTATGATGGAGGGAAGGTCATTGATGAAGCAGCTGAAGATGTTTGGGCCAAGGACACTGCCCTGAGGAACTCCTGCAGCAATGTCCTGGGGCTGAGATGATTGGCCTCCAACAACCACTACCATCTTCCTTTGTGCTAGGTATGACTCCAGCCACTGGAGAGCTTTCCCCCTGATTCCCATTGACTTCAATTTTACTAGGGCTCCTTGGTGTCACACTCTGTCAAATGCTGCCTTGATGTCAAGGGCAGTCACTCACCTCACCTCTGGAATTCAGCTCTTTTGTCCATGTTTGGACCAAGGCTGTAATGAGGTCTGTAGCCGAGTGGTCCTGGCCCAAACCAAACTGAGCATCGGTGAGCAGGTTATTGGTGAGTGAGTGCCGCTTGATAGCACTGTCGACGACACCTTCCATCACTTTGCTGATGATTGAGGGTAGACTGATGGGGCGGTAATTGGCCAGATTGGATTTGTCCTGCTTTTTGTGAACAGGACATACCTGGGCAATTTTCCACATTGTCGGGTAGATGCCAGTGTTGTAGGTGTACTGGAACAGCTTGGCTAGAGGAGCGGCTAGTTCTGGAGCACAAGTCTTCAGCACTACAGCTGCGGTTCAAGAAGGCGGCTCACCACCATCTTTCTATCAGTTCCCCTTCATATCTTAAACTTCAATCAAATCACCCCTTTAACTTCTAAATTCCAGGGAATACAACCCTAGTTTGTGTAATCGCTCCTCGTAATTTAACCCTTGGCGTCCAGATATCATTCTAGTAAATCTGCGCTGCACTCCCTCCAAGGCCAATATGTCCTTCCGAAGGTGTGGTGCCCAGAACTGCTCACAGTACTCCAGGTGCGGTCTAACCAGGGTTTTGTATAGCTGCAGCATAACTTCTCCAACCTTGTATTCTAGGTCCGCGAGATATAAAGGCCAGCATGCCATTAGCCTTTTTGATTATTTTCTGTACCTGTCCATGACATTTTAACGATCAATGTACATGGATCCCTAAGTCTCTTTGGGCCTCCACTGTTTTGAGCTTTTCACCATTTAGAAAGTACTCTGATCTATCCTTTTAGTTCCAAAGTGGATGACTTCACACTTGCTAACATTGAAATCCATTTGCCACAGTTTTGCCCATTCACTTAACCTATTGATATCTCTCTGTAATTTTATGCTTCCATCTACACTGCTTGCAATGCTGCCTGTCTTTGTGTCACCAGCAGACTTGGATATGTGGCTCTCTATCCTGTCATCTAAGTCGTTAATAAATACAGTGAATCGTTAGGGCCTTAACACCTCCCCTTGACATTCAACGGCATTACCATCGCCGAATCCCCCACCATCAACATCCTGGGGGTCACCATTGACCAGAAACTTAACTGGACCAGCCATATAAATACTGTGGCTACAAGAGCAGGTCAGAGGCTGGGTATTCTGTGGCGAGTGACTCACCTCCTGGCTCCCCAAAGCTTTTCCACCATCGACAAGGCACAAGTCAGGAGTGTGATGGAATAATCTCCACTTGCCTGGATGAGTGCAGCTCCAACAACACTCAAGAAGCTCGACACCATCCTGGACAAAGCAGCCCGCTTGATTGGCACCCCATCCACCACCTTAAACATTCACTCCCTTCACCACCAGCGCACAGTGGCTGCAGTGTCTACCATCCACAGGATGCATTGAAGCAACTCGCCAAGGCTTCTTCGACAGCACCTCCCAAACCCGCGACCTCTACCACCTCGAAGGACAAGAGCAGCAGGCACATGGGAACATCACCTGCACGTTCCCCTCCAAGTCACACACCATCCCGACTTGGAAATATATCGGCCGTTCCTTCATCGTCGCTGGGTCAAAATCCTGGAACTCCCTTCCTAACAGCACTGTGGGAGAACCGTCACCACACGGACTGCAGCGGTTCAAGAAGGCGGCTCACCACCACCTTCTCAAGTGCAATTAGGGATGGGCAATAAATGCCGGCCTTGCCAGCGACGCCCACATCCCATGAACGAATAAATAAAGAAAAAACATGGAGCAGAAATGTGATTTGCTCCTGTTTTCTTTTTTCATTCTCGGGATGTGGGCGTCGCTGACAAGGCCGGCCTTTATTGCCCATCCCCCGAGTTGCCCTGAGAAGGTGGTGGTGGGCCTTCTTGAACTGTTGCTAACGGGTTTGATGCAACTGAGGTGACTTGCTGGGCCTCTTCAAAGGGCAGTTAAGAGTCAACGACATCGGTGAGGGACTGGAGTCATACCTAGGCCAGACTGGGTAAGGAGAGCAGGTTCCCTTCCCTCAAGGACATTAGTGAGCAAGTTGGGTTTTTAACTGCAATCTGGTCAATTTTACAGATATCACCTTGTTTTGTTCCAATTTTTTTTCAACTGTATTCAAGTTCTCAAACTACCCCCTGGATTATTAGTCCTGTAACATAGCCACCACACTACCATACCCCCGAATGCTGTTGTACTGTATGTATTGATAAACTGGCAACGTCCTTCAGTAGGGTCATAGCATGGATTTGGAGGGACTACAGTGTTGCAAATGAATTTTCTGCCACAATCCCAACCATATGGGTGTTCAGCCATGGCTCAGTGTGTAACACTCTCTCCTCTGAGTGAGAAGGTTGTGGGTTCGTAGTCCCACTCCAGAGACTTGAGCACAAAATCTAGGCTGACACTCTCAGTGCAGTACTGAGGGAGTGCTGCACTGTCTGAGGTACCGTCTTTCGGATGCGATCTGAGGCCCTGTCTGCCCTCAGGTGGATGTACAAGACTCCACGGCACTATTTTGAAGAAGAGCAGGGGAGTTCACCCTGGCCAATATTTATCCCTCGAACTCTCTTCCACAAATGGCAATTGATACTAGCTCAATTGCTAAATTTAAATCTGAGATAGATAGCTTTTTCGCAACCAATAGGGATATGGGCCAAAGGCAGGTATATGGAGTTAGATCACAGATCAGCCATGATCTTATCAAATGGCGGAGCAGGCACGAGGGGCTGAATGGCCTAATCCTGTTCCTGTGTTGCTATGGCCATCACCTAAAACAGATTATCTGGTCATTATTACATTTGTGGGAGCTTGCTGTGTGCAAATTGGCTGCCGCGTTTCCTACATTACAATGACTACGCTTCAAAAGTACCTCATTGGCTGTAAAGCACATTTGGGATGTCCTGAGATCGTGAAAGGCGCTATATGAATGAAAGTTCGTTCGTTCTTCTGTTAATAGTGACTTTTTACCTGATACTGTTCAGTCAAAGCTTGTTGCATGTTTTCAATCAACATCAAACAGCCTAAAATAAAGCTCTGTTGTTAGGTGCCGAACATGTTTTTGCCTTTGGTAATTGGACGGCAATTAAAGTTTGGTCTGGAGAGGTATGGGAAGAATAAAAGCTGGCGGTTCTCAAAGTGGAAAATGATTCCCTGTGGTGCTGTCCCTTTTTTATATTTGGACATGTGGGAAAAGTAATGAGATACCCAGAGCTGGAGTTCTGTTACAATAAAGGGAGCAAACTGCTAAGAGACAAATTTCGGGAAGATCTTCACGTTGCAGAAGAGATCCCAATCGATGCATCTCCTGTGGACCTTTGCCTTTTGCGTCAGTTCCTATGACAACAAAGTATAAATAGCGTGAGGCAGGCTTAGCCCTTTGTCCGTATGGAAACTTGTGACTACGCCTCTGGGGAAGCGGGGAATTGGCTTTGCATGACCCATGTCCTTGATCGATTCTCTTAAGGCTTCTGCTGCTTGGTGTACACTGTCCCTCTGCGAATCCCCTATTGGAACATTTCTACTTTTTTGAAGGTGCAGAAAAGATTGTAAAACTAGAATGTCCCGTCGAGCAGAATGTCCCCCAGAGCAACGACGCACACGTAGGGAACAGGTGGAGGCCATTCAGCCCCTCGAGCCTGTTCCACCATATAATTAGATCATGGCTGATCTGTATCTTAACTTAGGTCCGTATCCCTTAATACCCTCGCCTAACAAAAATCCATCGATCTCGGTTTTGAAGTTTTCAATTGACCCCCAGCCTCAACAGCTTTTTTGGGGGAGAGAGTTCCAGATTTCCACTCCCCTTTGCGTGAAGAAGTGCTTCCTGACATCACCCCTGAACGGCCTGGCTCTAATTTTAAGGTTATTCCCCCACAAGAGGAAATAGGGCAGATAGAGAAATGTCAGCTCCTTTGATCATCTTAAACACCTCAATTAGATCACTCCTTAATCTTCGATATTCGAGGGAATACAAGCCGAGTCCATGCAACCTGCCCTCATAATTTAACCCTTTTAGCTGTCCCATGATTGGTATTTTCGTACAATCTGCTAGAGTTCGAAGGGCGTGTGAGAGTTCAGCATTAGCGATGCGTGATCCTGAATCAGGACTGGGGACAGCAAGCTCGTAGGCCGCCTTAATGGGCCCGATTGAAACGGGTGGGTGAGAGAGCTGGGGAAAAAGTTAACTATGAATATCGGTAAAATCGTACAGCACAGAAGGAGGCCATTGTGTCAGTGCCAGCTCCTTGAAAGAGCGATCCAATCAGCCCCACTCCAACCCCCCCCCTGCCCTTTCCCCATCGCCCTGCAAATTTCACCCCTTCAAATATTTATCCAATTCCCTTTTTGAAAGTTACCTTTGAATCTGCTTCCACCGCCCTTTCCAGGCAATGCATTCCACGTTGGGTTTAACCCTTGATCGGATTTGTTTTTGGAGTGCGCTGGATGACATGGTGTTGGACAGACGTGTCGGGTCAGAACTTCTGTCAGAGTTTGCAGTGGTGTTGTAGTAGGGAAGTAAAAAAGACCGCACCTGGAGTACTGTGAGCAGTTCTGGGCACCGCACCTTCGGAAGGACATATTGGCCTTGGAGGGAGTGCAGCGTAGGTTTACTAGAATGATACCCGGACTTCAAGGGTTAAGTTACGAGGCGAGATTACACAAATTGGGGTTGTATTCTCTGGAGCTTCGAAGGTTAAGGGGTGATCTGATCGAAGTTTATAAGATATTAAGGGGAACGGATAGGGTGGATAGAGAGAAACTATTTCCGCTGGTTGAGGATTCCAGGAGTCTAAATATTAGAGCCAGACCTTTCAGGAGTGAGATTAGAAAACATTTCTACACACAAAGGGTGGTAGAAGTTTGGAACTCTCTTCCGCAAACGGCAATTGATACTAGCTCAATTGCTAAATTTAAATCTGAGATAGATAGCTTTTTGGCAACCAAAGGTATTAAGGGATATGGGCCAAAGGCGGGTATATGGAGTCAGATCACAGATCGGCCATGATCTTATCAAATGGCGGAGCAGGCACGAGGGGCTGAATGGCCTACTCCTGTTCCTATGTTCATAATGCAGAAAAGGATCCAATCGATGCATCTTCTGTGTACCTTGCCTTTGTGTCAGTTCACATCACAACAAGCTGTAAATAGCGTGAGGCAGGGCTAACATTTAGTCTGCATGGAAAATTGTGCATGTGTGCCTCAGGGAAGCTGGGAATTGGGTTTGTGTCTGAGCCAATCTTTCTCTTTCACTTTTTTCCCCCTCCTATCTCTTGCTCCTAACCTCCACCCAGAGACTGCTGAGCTCTGTCCTTGTCATGTTCAGGCTGTACCTAATATGGTTTATGCGGTCCACTATGTAAACCAGATTAGACCTGGTTTCATCCAGATTTTACTTCTTTGCACTAGCCTGAAGATAGTTTCAGGAATTCTGGCAGGCCTCCCATCTTCTACTCTCCATGAACTCGAGCTCATCCAGAACTCTGCTGCCCGTATCCTAACTCTCACCAAATCCCGTTCACCCATCACCCCCTGTGCTCGCTGACCGACATTGGCTCCCAGTCCCCGACCACCTCGATTTTAAAATCCTAACCTTCGTGTTCACATCACTCTTTGGCCTCGCGGCCCCCCCATCTCTGTAACCTCCTCCAGCTCTACCTCCTCCCCCCCCATCTCTGTAACCTCCTCCAGCTCTACCTCCTCCAATTCATCTCTGTAACCTCCTCCAGCTCTACCTCCTCCCCCCCATCTCTGTAACCTCCTCCAGCTCTACCTCCTCCAATTCATCTCTGTAACCTCCTCCAGCTCTACCTCCTCCAATTCATCTCTGTAACCTCCTCCAGCTCTACCTCCTCCAATTCATCTCTGTAAACTCCTCCAGCTCTACCTCCTCCTCTTCCCCCCATCTCTGTAACCTCCTCCAGCTCTACCTCCTCCAATTCATCTCTGTAACCTCCTCCAGCTCTACCTCCTCCAATTCATCTCTGTAACCTCCTCCAGCTCTACCTCCTCCCCCCCATCTCTGTAACCTCCTCCAGCTCTACCTCCTCCAATTCATCTCTGTAACCTCCTCCAGCTCTACCTCCCCCACCCCCCATCTCTGTAACCTCCTCCAGCTCTACCTCCTCCCCCCCATCTCTGTAACCTCCTCCAGCTCTACCTCCTCCCCCCCATCTCTGTAACCTCCTCCAGCTCTACCTCCTCCCCCACCATCTCTGTAACCTCCTCCAGCTCTACCTCCTCCCCCACCATCTCTGTAACCTCCTCCAGCTCTACCTCCTCCCCCACCATCTCTGTAACCTCCTCCAGCTCTACCTCCCCCACCCCCCATCTCTGTAACCTCCTCCAGCTCTACCTCCTCCAATTCATCTCTGTAACCTCCTCCAGCTCTACCTCCTCTCCCCCATCTCTGTAACCTCCTCCAGCTCTACCTCCTCCAATTCATCTCTGTAACTTCCTCCAGCTCTACCTCCTCCAATTCATCTCTGTAACCTCCTCCAGCTCTACCTCCTCCAATTCATCTCTGTAACCTCCTCCAGCTCTGCCTCCTCCTCCCCCCCCATCTCTGTAACCTCCTCCAGCTCTACCTCCTCCCCCACCATCTCTGTAACCTCCTCCAGCTCTACCTCCTCCAATTCATCTCTGTAACCTCCTCCAGCTCTACCTCATCCAATTCATCTCTGTAACCTCCTCCAGCTCTACCTCCCCCCCCCATCTCTGTAACCTCCTCCAGCTCTACCTCCTCCAATTCATCTCTGTAACCTCCTCCAGCTCTACCTCCTCCAATTCATCTCTGTAACCTCCTCCAGCTCTACCTCCAGCTCTACCTCCTCCAATTCATCTCTGTAACCTCCTCCAGCTCTACCTCCAGCTCTACCTCCTCCAATTCATCTCTGTAACCTCCTCCAGCTCCACCTCCCCCCCCCATCTCTGTAACCTCCTCCAGCTCTACCTCCTCCAATTCATCTCTGTAACCTCCTCCAGCTCTACCTCCAGCTCTACCTCCTCCAATTCATCTCTGTAACCACCTCCAGCTCTACCTCCTCCAATTCATCTCTGTAACCTCCTCCAGCTCTACCTCCCCCCCCCATCTCTGTAACTTCCTCCAGCTCTACCTTCTCCAATTCATCTCTGTAACCTCCTCCAGCTCTACCTCCAGCTCTACCTCCTCCAATTCATCTCTGTAACCTCCTCCAGCTCCACCTCCCCCCCCCATCTCTGTAACCTCCTCCAGCTCTACCTCCTCCAATTCATCTCTGTAACCTCCTCCAGCTCTACCTCCAGCTCTACCTCCTCCAATTCATCTCTGTAACCACCTCCAGCTCTACCTCCTCCAATTCATCTCTGTAACCTCCTCCAGCTCTACCTCCCCCCCCATCTCTGTAACTTCCTCCAGCTCTACCTCCTCCAATTCATCTCTGTAACCTCCTCCAGCTCTACCTCCTCCAATTCATCTCTGTAACCTCCTCCAGCTCTACCTCCTCCCCCCCATCTCTGTAACCTCCTCCAGCTCTACCTCCCCCACCCCCCATCTCTGTAACCTCCTCCAGCTCTACCTCCTCCAATTCATCTCTGTAACCTCCTCCAGCTCTACCTCCTCCTCCCCCCCCATCTCTGTAACCTCCTCCAGCTCTACCTCCTCCAATTCATCTCTGTAACCTCCTCCAGCTCTACCTCCCCCCCCCCATCTCTGTAACCTCCTCCAGCTCTACCTCCTCCAATTCATCTCTGTAACCTCCTCCAGCTCTACCTCCTCCAATTCATCTCTGTAAACTCCCCCAGCTCTACCTCCTCCAATTCATCTCTGTAACCTCCTCCAGCTCTACCTCCTCCAATTCATCTCTGTAACCTCCTCCAGCTCTACCTCCTCCCCCCCATCTCTGTAACCTCCTCCAGCTCTACCTCCTCCAATTCAACTCTGTAACCTCCCCCAGCTCTACCTCCTCCCCCCCATCTCTGTAACCTCCTCCAGCTCTACCTCCTCCAATTCATCTCTGTAACCTCCTCCAGCTCTACCTCCTCCAATTCATCTCTGTAACCTCCTCCAGCTCTACCTCCTCCAATTCATCTCTGTAACCTCCTCCAGCTCTACCTCCTCCAATTCATCTCTGTAACCTCCTCCAGCTCTACCTCCTCCCCCCCATCTCTGTAACCTCCTCCAGCTCTACCTCCTCCAATTCATCTCTGTAAACTCCCCCAGCTCTACCTCCTCCAATTCATCTCTGTAACCTCCTCCAGCTCTACCTCCTCCCCCCCATCTCTGTAACCTCCTCCAGCTCTACCTCCTCCAATTCATCTCTGTAACCTCCTCCAGCTCTACCTCCTCCCCCCATCTCTGTAACCTCCTCCAGCTCTACCTCCTCCCCCCCCCATCTCTGTAACCTCCTCCAGCTCTACCTCCTCCAATTCATCTCTGTAACCTCCCCCAGCTCTACCTCCTCCCCCCCCATCTCTGTAACCTCCTCCAGCTCTACCTCCCCCCATCTCTGTAACCTCCCCCAGCTCTACCTCCCCCCATCTCTGTAACCTCCTCCAGCTCTACCTCCTCCAATTCATCTCTGTAACCTCCTCCAGCTCTACCTCCCCCAACCCCATCTCTGTAACCACCTCCAGCTCTACCTCCTCCAATTCATCTCTGTAACCTCCTCCAGCTCTACCTCCTCCCCCCCATCTCTGTAACCTCCTCCAGCTCTACCTCCTCCCCCCCATCTCTGTAACCTCCTCCAGCTCTACCTCCTCCCCCACCATCTCTGTAACCTCCTCCAGCTCTACCTCCTCCAATTCATCTCTGTAACCTCCTCCAGCTCTACCTCCCCCACCCCCCATCTCTGTAACCTCCTCCAGCTCTACCTCCTCCAATTCATCTCTGTAACCTCCTCCAGCTCTGCCTCCTCCTCCCCCCCATCTCTGTAACCTCCTCCAGCTCTACCTCCTCCAATTCATCTCTGTAACCTCCTCCAGCTCTACCTCCTCCCCCCCATCTCTGTAACCTCCTCCAGCTCTACCTCCTCCCCCACCATCTCTGTAACCTCCGCCAGCTCTACCTCCTCCAATTCATCTCTGTAACCTCCTCCAGCTCTACCTCCTCCAATTCATCTCTGTAACCTCCTCCAGCTCTACCTCCTCCCCCCCATCTCTGTAACCTCCTCCAGCTCTACCTCCCCCCCCATCTCTGTAACTTCCTCCAGCTCTACCTCCTCCAATTCATCTCTGTAACCTCCTCCAGCTCTACCTCCCCCACCCCCCATCTCTGTAACCTCCTCCAGCTCTACCTCCTCCAATTCATCTCTGTAACCTCCCCCAGCTCTACCTCCCGCCATCTCTGTAACCTCCTCCAGCTCGACCTCCTCCAATTCATCTCTGTAACTCCTCCAGCTCTACCTCCTCCAATTCATCTCTGTAACCTCCTCCAGCTCTACCTCCTCCAATTCATCTCTGTAACCTCCTCCAGCTCTACCTCCTCCAATTCATCTCTGTAACCTCCTCCAGCTCTACCTCCTCCCCCCCATCTCTGTAACCTCATCCAGCTCTACCCCCCTCCCCCCGATCTCTGTAACCTCCTCCAGCTCTACCTCCTCCCACCCCCCCATCTCTGTAACCTCCTCCAGCTCTACCTCCTCCTCCCCCCCCATCTCTGTAACCTCCTCCAGCTCTACCCCCCCAATCTCTGTAACCTCCTCCAGCTCTACCTCCCCCCCCATCTCTGTAAACTCCTCCAGCTCTACCTCCTCCAATTCATCTCTGTAACCTCCTCCAGCTCTACCTCCTCCTCCCCCCCCATCTCTGTAACCTCCTCCAGCTCTACCTCCCCCCAATCTCTGTAACCTCCTCCAGCTCTACCTCCTCCAATTCATCTCTGTAACCTCCTCCAGCTCGACCTCCCCCCATCTCTGTAACCTCCTCCAGCTCTACCTCCTCCCCCACCATCTCTGTAAACTCCTCCAGCTCTACCTCCTCCCCCCCATCTCTGTAACCTCCTCCAGCTCTACCTCCTCCAATTAATCTCTGTAACCTCCTCCAGCTCTACCTCCTCCAATTCATCTCTGTAACCTCCTCCAGCTCTACCTCCTCCAATTCATCTCTGTAACCTCCTCCAGCTCTACCCCCCCAATCTCTGTAACCTCCCCCAGCTCTACCTCCTCCTCCCCCCCCATCTCTGTAACCTCCTCCAGCTCTACCCCCCCAATCTCTGTAACCTCCCCCAGCTCTACCTCCTCCTCCCCCCCCATCTCTGTAACCTCCTCCAGCTCTACCTCCCCCCATCTCTGTAAACTCCTCCAGCTCTACCTCCTCCAATTCATCTCTGTAACCTCCTCCAGCTCTACCTCCTCCAATTCATCTCTGTAACCTCCTCCAGCTCTACCTCCTCCAATTCATCTCTGTAACCTCCTCCAGCTCTACCTCCTCCAATTCATCTCTGTAACCTCCTCCAGCTCTACCTCCTCCTCCCCCCCCATCTCTGTAACCTCCTCCAGCTCTACCTCCCCCCATCTCTGTAAACTCCTCCAGCTCTACCTCCTCCAATTCATCTCTGTAACCTCCTCCAGCTCTACCTCCTCCAATTCATCTCTGTAACCTCCTCCAGCTCTACCTCCCCCAATTCATCTCTGTAACCTCCTCCAGCTCTACCTCCTCCCCCCCATCTCTGTAACCTCCCCCAGCTCTACCCCCCCATCTCT